>NC_133395.1:10625909-10925909 GCF_047511655.1 Castor canadensis
AGGGTGGGCAATGAAGAGAAGTAACTAAAGGTTCTTCTGCAAGTGTCAGAGTTCTTCATCATCTGTTTCCTATAATTTCCCTGGAACCTTAAAGCTTTTTTTGTGGCTAAGACTAGAGAGGAGAGAAGAGATGAAAACTTTAATACTCAGGACTCAGAAGCCAAGTGCATAAAGAGAGTAGAGGAACAGGGTCCCTCAAGCCAGCAATAGTTCCATGTCTTCATTCCCCATTGCTGCAGAACAAATGCTCCAGAACTCATCATTTTACTCACATTGCCTGTAATTCAAGAAACAGAGCTTGGTATAGCTGGGGCCTCTGATGTAGGCCTTGCCCAAGTCAAAGGCAAGGTGTCAGTGGACTGTAGCCACCTCAGGGCTCAGCAAGAAAGGGAAGAGCCACTGCAAGCTACTCTCACACTGCCCTCAGGATGGATAGCCTTGGGTCCCTGCTGGCTGCTGCCAGATGCCACACTCAGTTCCTTGACACCAAGTCTTCTCCATAAGGCACCTCACGATGTGGCCACTGGCTTCATCAGAGTCAGCAAGTGAGGGGACGAGAGGAGGGTAAGCCAGCCAGAAGTCATGACCTCCAGCATTTTCTAGCAGTGACACCCTCCCTGAAATTAACAGGCGATGGAGCCAAGTGAGCATAATCCATGAATGTTTTCATGGAGTTGAGTGTGGTAGGCAGCTTCTACCAGGCTCCCAATGGTCCCACATCCTGTTATCCAGGCCTTGGCTTCATCCTCTCCCCTTGAACGTGGGTTGGACCTGGGGACTTGTTGTGAGAAGCAAAGGAAGAGGATTCAGAGCCACAGTGGAATCCATCAGGACATTCTTCCCATGTGGAGATTCAGTGGCAACTGAAGGAAGTGCTGTGTCCACCTGCCTATGACACAAATTTAACCTACCTATCTTTCTCTGCCTACGTTCAGAGATCCTTATCCTGACCAACGAACAAGAGAACAACGCCAACCCCATCTCCTATAGACTAGCTTCTTTTGGAAAAGCATTTCCCTGTGGGCTATATATCCTTTAGCTTTTGCCTTAAAAATCATGTGTTATGTGCCCCACAATCTAAGTCCAAAATGCAGATTGACTTTCTCCTGAGTGCCTTCCTGCCAATAAAGGCAAACTAGTTGTCCCTTCCTCAAGTCTTCTTGACCCTTGGTCTTTCCCTGGCTGCCTCACTTAGCTTTCCTCCTTAGCTTTCCTCCTCCAAAAGAGGGCTCCCTCACTTCACATTCCCTCTCCCATCAGAAAGCACTTTCAGAAACAAAGAAGCCCTTGCCCAGCCCCAAGATTGCTTAAGTGGCCACTTCTGACCAAATGAGCTTCAAGTTGGTGCTACAACCATGAAGGGTCTTTCCAGTGAGACTCTTTCCAATTTGTAGTGCAGCTTTGATCTTGGCAGACAGCAGCCCTCATTTGAATGTCCCCACCTCTCTTGCTAAGCAGATAATTCAGCTTCCTTTTGCTGAAACAAACCAAAGAGTTAATTAAACTCCTGAAATGAGTCCCAGGGAGTTGAGAACACGGCATCACGCCCTGCCTGCCTAGTTTGCAAATTTAAGAACACTGGGTTTCCAAAGACCTGATCCTTGAGGGTCTTTTAAACACCTATAATACTAAATGGGCTGGAATATTACATCATTAGCTAGAGCAGCTGAAAGGGAGACACAAGAAGGAAATGTAAAATACTCTATTTTCACCTTTTAGAGACATCCATTTCTGATGCAAAACCAAAATAAGTTAACAAGTTCAAATGGAAAATATGCATGAATTTATGCCCAATTGTTGCACTAGTTAGTTTGCAGGGATTTTTCTTAATTATTTTTTTTAATGCAACACAATGGAAAACCTATGCCACCCAGGAGCAGGTCATAGGGGCAGCCACCAGCAGACTAAACTAGAGGAGATGAGGACACCACAGACACTGGGAAAAAGATTTTGAGAACCAATGGGGTTAAGACTATCAGGGGATAATACTGTAAAGACAAAATTTACTTCCAAATCTGCCAGGCATAGTGACACACCCATAAAATTCCAGCATTGAGCTGAGGCAAAAAGATCATGAGTTGTAGATCAGCCTGGGTGAGACTCTGTTCCAAAAAAAAATTATCTTAAAATCTCTGGGAGAGGTGTCTAATGATAGGGGCTTGCTCCCAGATAAGGAAGACATTGAATTCCTGGCACCCATCCTCAAGGATAGTTAAAGCAAAGAGAGAGGCTTTTTAATATGACAGCAAAGGGTGGGTGAGCAGTCAGTTTCCTTCCAATCATCAAGGAAAAAGGTGATCTGTTTTCAAACATCATAAAAATAAATCAATCAATAAATGAGAGAATGAATATGCAAATGACCAACAGCCAGAGCATATGTAAAAATGGAACTGTGGCCCACATTGTGCAGCAGCCTGACCAGGAAACCAGTCCCTTATCTGCAGTGAGTAGCAAGAATCCAGGGAGCTGGACAATAACTCCTGTAGTAGTCTTCCTCATATGGCCAGGACTTGATGGATAACTGTATTAGTCAGGGTCTCCAGAGAAACAGGACCAATTAGAGACACAAAGATACACACACACATACACACACACACACACACAAAGAGGAGACTTACAAGAATCTACTCGCACAATTACGGAGGTGGAGCAGTCCCAAAAAATGCTATATGTAGGCTGAAAAACCAAGAAACCGGTGATGGTGGTCATATTTCAGTTCAAGGCTGAAGGCTTAAGAGCTAGGAGCCCTGATGTCCAAGGGCAAGAGAAGAGAGATATCCCAGCTTAAGAGTAGTGAATTCAACCTTCTGTCTTTCTGTTCTATTTGAGGTATAGTAAAGGTCCTGGCAGCAGCAGCAGCAGTAGAAAGTCCGGCCAACTGTCCCTGCCTTTATAAAAAACTTCCGCACTTTCATTGTATTGCTCTAAGAAGCATTATCGCTTCCATGAACCAGTGAACCAGCTAATTGATTATAGTAATAACTAGGTTTAGGAAGGTGGCACTTAACCAACAAATATTTAAAAACTGTGATTCTGTGGACTATGAGACTTTAAGGGTGAAGGGTGTGTCATAGGTCAACATAACACCGCATCTAACAGTGAAGGACAAAGGAGAAAATGACATTTTAGAAAGGGAAAAATTCTGTAAGAATGCTTAGATTTGTCTCATATCCAGAATCATTAAAACCAACAACTCCTATATAGCTGTTTAGCTACAAAAAGAGAGTTTCTGAATTTGTATGTGTTGGGTACAACTCAAGCAAATCTGATACAAAAAGTAATAGCAATTTCAGGTCTAATGCAGATCTTGATTTATTTTGACTTATTCAGAGTTCAGCAAAATGATCTATAGCTTCCTACAGAAATGAGATGTCAAGATGCAAAGAATATTCAGTCCCATCAACAGACTAACACTGCTTGTCTTCCAGCAATCCCACAAGGCATTCTGCAGGAGCAGACATGGAGCAGGCACAATTTGAGCCCCTTCACCGAGTGATATCTGACAAGTGTCATGTCCTTCCTACAGGAGTAAGAGTCAAGAGCCATACTGAATATGAATTCTCCCTGGAGTTCAGATGATTCATAGAAAAAATGAGTTGTAGGATAAAAATAATGTAGCAATTTTTTAAATGAGAAAATGAACAAGACCCACAAATATGGCTCAGAGAGACCCCTCTGTTTTCAATTGTAAGTGGCTGCAAATCAGCCCTCAATTTTCTGCTTGTGGTTCCTCACACATATTTCCTGCATTTGACAATAACCAAGATGTACCTCATTTCTCACTGATGTCCCTGCCCCAGGCCACAGAACATTCCAGTTGAATTACAAAATTATTAGGGAAAACACTTATGATACTTGTCATATCTAAAATATATGCATGCATATGTTGTCTCTTTCCTGTACTTATCCCTTATTATTCACTGTCTTATGTTGCCAGTGCCTCCTCTCCTATCCATTAGCACTGATAAATTGCACTTGATTATAGTTCAGTTCCTTTTCTAGTGGGTTAAGTGCAGTAAAATGAGCAGAAAAAATAGCAAACAAGGCCTTGAGGTGACATCAACACCCTATAATAGCTTATTTTTACCTCTGATATTTTAACAGGTGATTGTGTGTGAAATTCCCCAATTTGGGATAATGATGTTGAAAGCGTGTAATGTGAGAATTTGGGGTAGAGGCAAGAGAAGATGATG
Organism: Castor canadensis; assembly: GCF_047511655.1. Lineage (NCBI taxonomy): Eukaryota > Metazoa > Chordata > Mammalia > Rodentia > Castoridae > Castor > Castor canadensis. Next base: position 10,630,103 of record NC_133395.1, read on the forward strand.
ATGATGGTGGTGACAGAAAGGTTATGTGTGGATAAAAACCCCACTCTGTGTGAAAGGCTGCTCAGGGCTAATAACCCAATAGCTAAAATGAGTCATAATTCATGGCTCCATTAGTAAAAAGAATAGCTTTTGAAGTTTGCTTTTTTAAAGAATAAAAAAGGGCATCTCTGACAGTGGATTTAGAGATGAGGGAACTTGGCATCTGAGTTAAGAGAACCATTGTAAGGTTGGCCGTGTAGCTCAGTGGAAGAGCACTGGCCTAGAATATGTGGGGTCTTGTGTTCAATTGCCAGAACCACAAGAAAGACACAAAGAGAGGAGAGGACAGGGAGGACGAGGACAGGAAAGGAGAGGTGAGGAGAGAAGAGGAGAGGAGAGGAGAGGAGATGGAAAGGACCTGAAATCTGTACCAGGAACCATAAAAACTTGACCTGTCATCACTCCCATTTTCTATATACACCAAATGCAATCCCCGCTGACCCCAACCCTTGGTCCTTTGGATCCTCTCTAGTCTCCAATTTTACATGTCCCACTCTCTTCAATTATTCCTGCCAAACTATTCTGGACACTGTGTAGAGGCATTATGGAAAGGTCCCCCACCACACCTTGGAATCTTTCAATCCATAAAACTTTACTTATGCCCAACCCTGTCTAGGCAACCTTTCTGACCACTTCCATTTCACTCTGAATACCAAAACCTCACACCATAAACCACAATAGCATGTTAATGGAACCTCACACAGAGGCAGGCGAAACCTTTATGCCCCTCTGTCCTCACAGGTATGTTCTGTGGGGATCATACTAATTTCTCACTCTTCTTAAGACCCACCTCTACTCCTACTTCCCATTCCTTAGCCTCCTGGATATACTTAGATACCTACAAGAGCCTCAATGTCCTCCCTCTGACGCCTGCATTTCTGAAGAAGGGGACTTCATCCTCTTCCAAGGCCCACACACCCTACCTCTGCCTGATACCCTTCCTCACACATTCTCTAGGACTTGGATTCATCATTTCTCTTGTCCCATACTTCAAACTTCTGCCTCTTGACGCCTTGCTATCCTTGAGTAATTCCCTTCCTTAAATCAGAGGGAACAGTGGGAAATGAAATAGCATCAATTTTCTTAACCAAGCTGTGCTCAAATAGCTCTTCTTTTTCCCTCCTCCAGAACTAAATGCAAACCCTCTTATGTTCTCCCTCACTGCCCCCACATGGCTTTTCTCTCCACAGAAGTTACCTGTCAAGCACCATCTATGAAAAAATTTCTTAGGTCAGATCATCAGGATATTTTCAATTCATTACTTATTGAATTATGATTGTTTTTTAAAAGTTAGCTTGGACAGCAGGATGCATACAGCAAAGTGGATAGAACATAAGTGAAAAGCTGAAGAAACATGCTCAAATTGAACACAGCTCTGTACCAGCACCTAGACTAAGAAACAGGATATCACCAAAATTTCAGACTTGCTGCCTATGTCCCCACTCCCCTACTTACTCCCAGACATCATGGCCTAACTGCTATCCTGACTTCTGAAACCATAACTTTGGAAGCTTTCTAATTTACAAGCATATATTATACACTTTTTTTGTATTTGTCTTCTTTTATCAAGTATTATTTCCATTTAGTTGCATTATTGTATGTGTCTGTAATTCATTCATTCATGTTCCTGTAAGTTTTCTATTAAGAATATGCTGCCATTTGTTCTCACTATTCACTGTTGATAGGTATTTGAGTAGCTTTCAGTCCGAGGATTTTATTAATACTGGTGCTACAAATGTTCTACTATATCCATAATTTTCAATAAATGTATGCGCGCATTTCTGTTGGATATATATCTGGAGATGGAATTTGGGGAGCCATAAAATATTCACATCCTTAGCTTAAATATTATAGACAAACAGCTTCCAGAGTGGTTGTGCCAATTTACATTACTATAAGCAGTGTATAAAAATTCTGGTTGTTTCATATCCTTACCAATACTTGGTATTTTTAAATTTTTGCCATTCTAGTGGGTATCAATAAATTTTAATTTAGTGAATCAGTGGCTTCATCTTCCTTCAGTTTCAACACTGGAGACTCTTTCCCTACACCATAAACTCACTCTTTCCTAAGTATAGAGCATACAAATAATCATCTCTTCCTCCCTACCGCTCCCTCCTGTTCTCCTCCCAATCTAAAGCATTTCCTTCTTCTCTTTTCCTTTATAAACTCTCTCACTCTCTCTTTGATCATATTGTTTAATACAGCTTCAGTTGTCAATTCTTTAATATCTCCCCTTAAGTCTTGATTTCTTCAAGACTTGAAAATTAGAGCAATCATCCATCATTTTATTTATTTACTCACCCAATTGTTCTTGATTCTTCAATATGTTTGTGGCTTCCTAGGGTAGCAAGCACTTGGATAGGAAACAGATATATGAATAAGAAAGAGTCCTTGCCCTCTTAACAGCTTACTATCTCCGGAAGACAAGAAGTCATCATTTATAGTACTTGTGAAATTCACCCTGGAAAAGGTTTAGAGAATTAACAGGAAGCACCAAGACAAAAAAATAAGGGTAAGAAGAGATATAAGAAGTCTTCCCCTAAGACATGATATGCAATATATGTGAATCTAGAGGAAGTGTCAGAGGTTAATGGGAAAAGAGTACAGGGAAGGGTGTTCCATATCAAAGAAGCTACATATGCAAAAGTATGAAATGCACATTATATATTGTGAAACTAAGTCGTTAAGAATGGACAAAGATGAAGGTAGGCTGTGAGAAAGGCTAGAATCAAAAAAGGAGGCTAACACATATATTGAAGGGCTTCTATACCTTTCCAGGAAGTGATCAAATCAGTAAACCAAGGAATCCATGCACGTATTGGGATAACACTGTTTAATTTACTGAAAGGATCATGCTTGAGTAAGGGATCCTATTTTAGTATCCAAACTAAGGCAGCCATATGTCCCAGCATTTCTAAGACTCTACTGATTTAAAATATTTTGCTTTATCAGACCATGTGTCAGAACACAGCCCAATATAGGGTCAGGAAAATCTTGTTACTATAACCTTATTCCATCCCACACACCATATTGTTTCTCCAAATAAAGGGTGACATTGTTTCTGGTTGGTGCACTACACCAAAAATAATCTTGATTTGTGAGTTTGCAGTACATACTTATAAATATTCAAATGTGCAACTCCAATTAAAACAAGAGCTGAAAGTCTGTGCCACAGGCAATGAAAATACTCTTCTCACAGCTACGTTTACTTTACAAATGAGCTATAGCCTGAAGGCCTAAGAAAAAGCAACTAAGATTTTGTTACTACCTTGTCATCTTGCCTCAAATTGAGCATGTTTTTGTTTTGATTTTCATTTGTTCTATGAACTTGGCTAATATTATAGCAGAAACTGTAGATACTTCGGCTAGTTCAGATGTAGCTCTGCTATATTCAGGAACTCATACAGCTCAGCCTCTGCTGAAAGTCAAATGGCAGGACTGTGTTAGGAGGAATTTCAAACTTCAGGCTTACCTAAGAACAATGAGCAAGTCCCAGTTTACAACCCATAGCAGCAAAACTTCTTAAAACCTTCTGACCCCCATATCTTCTTGCACCCAACACTGTTCTAGCTCCTCTTTCTTAACAGCCCCCTGCCTCCTCCTCTACCCAACCCCAGCTCTTTATTACAAGATTATTATAGTTTGTGGCTTTATTTATATTTGTCTTTGCCTATTACTTAGAAAGTCACTGGAAAAATGCAGATGTAACGTGGAACAGTACCACACTTGAAGGGAGCTCCACAGGGTTCTATGGCTAACGAGCATCTCCATTCATTTTGTGGATCAACATACACTTTCTTGAGCTTCAGTAGAACTGCTGTTGAAAAGAGCATTTCCCACTGCACCATAATAGCAGCTATTTTTTCACATACTAGTGAACATGTGAGTAGATATGAAAGATCCAGCAGATGGTTTTGACTTAGCTGTTGTCACTGTGTGGGGCACTGTGAAGAGGTAAATATGGTGGGTAGAAGAAGGAGAAAGTTTTTAAAAGGCAAATAGATTAGAAGTTTATTTGCTCCAAGAAAAAAAGGAACAAAATAACAAAAACCAAAAAAGCCATAATTGGAAGATGGGATCAAACCACCAGTTATACACACACACACACACACACACACAGTGTGGTGGATAGAATACAAAGAAACATGAACTGTAATCTGTTGTCTTTTTTTCTACTAAAATCATGCTCATCCTACTGGTAGATCTCAGGTCACTGTGTATCACTTCCTTTGAATCCCTAGAAAGCTAGAGAGGATGTTCAAGACAAAGATGAGAGATGCAAAACCAATGGTTAGTGAGAAAAAGCTTTCCATCTCTTAATGCAAGGTGATTGGAGCCAAAATATTTGTTAAAAAAATAGTTATTTAGTTTAATTAGGCATTTCTTCATCAGATCACCTATTCACTTAACACCTTGGGGTAAGCAAGACAGGTGGACATTGACCTAGAAAGGCCATCAGCTTCATCATCACACAGACCTGAATTCTGATTCTGGACCATAATGAACAAATGCCTCTGTGACTAAATTTCTTAAACTAAACTTAGGCATCCATAAGTGGAAGATAAATGATATTTAATTGTCAGGATTATTGAAGATGTAAAATGGAACCAAATATGCTTGTTTCCTAAAACAGATCATAGTACAAAGTAGATACTCATTGCATTTTAGTCATTCCCTCCTCCTTGGCTTCTACTTGACCTTAGTAAGTATGTTCTTTTGAAATTCCATGCATTTTTGGGAACATTATAAATTCTTGGGATTGCACTGGCAAGCAAGAGAGATTTAGTCAGTAAAAAAGCCACATTTCTTAAAACTTCAGGCAATATCTAATTTAATGCATCCATATTTTTTACTTGGGCTTCCAAGAAACTCTTAGCTAAAAAGGTAAAATCACATGAAGTAGAGAATCCTGAGATTTTGGTCCATTTATTTCTCTTCTAACCACATAATAATTTTTTTTTAAGTTTTACTAATGTGCCTACATCCCACTATCCACTTAACCCCAGGGTGTAGGTTAGAATTGTCAGACTAGTACGAAGAAAGCTTAATTTTCTTAGTGGCATCTGACTTCAAATCCTATTGTGTGTAACATCTCTTTTACTCCATAGCTTTCAGTTTCTGACTTCTATTTTTAAAGAGTTATAATATATTACTTCACCTTTTTTTTGTACTGCTCAATTTTGGAGCAGGGAGGAAGTACAGGTAATATCAATTAGTATAAATATGTCTAAGACAGTGAAATCCTCAGAAGCCCACAAATCAAAGCTACAGAAAGCCAGCTAAGCTATCAGTGAACTAGACCTGGACAATAAAAACATTTGTGAAAATACAGCCTCTGGGTCAACCAAATGCCCTAATGTTCACTCCCACAAACTATGTTACTTCTGGAAAGCAATACAGGCACTACTTTTCTACCCAAAATAACATCTGAGAGTCCTATTTGAAGTCTGAGGATGAGATTATAGAAAAGGAGAAAGTTGAGAGGTGAAATGGAGATGAAAAAGTCTAGAAAGACCAGAAATTTCACTTATATTTTGTTCCCTGATGTGTCAGTATCTAGAAAGTCTGTCTGTCTTATCTTCTTCCTTCACTGGTACCAAAACTGATATCACCTCATTGCTTCAGCTTAAGACCCCAGTCTCTTCTAAAATACAAATAGTCCTGGGAGGGTTGACAAAGTTCCATCAATTTTTGAGAATCTCATGACAATAAGATTCCCCCCTAAAAATGGAAGGCGGGAAGATGGGAAAGAAGCATTGTGTGTCTCAGGAAACTAACAATGGGGAAGAACCACTCTCAGTTTTGCCTGGAGTAAACTCAGGGACTCTTTTGCCCTGTTTGGAGCTGGGGATTTTTCAGCCCCCCAGCTTTCCAGGAAATGAAGAGCTGAAGTGTACTTATTTGCACAGCAATATGCTACCTATAAATTAGTTTGGGGTAGAATGGACATAGTTGACTTGTTTGGTTTTTCTTTTATAGTACAACAGTAGAAATTTTAAAGATAAAGTAGAAAAGTCAACTCTACCCTAGTGGCCACAGACATCTTTGTATCCTATTATTTCACTAGCCCTGTCTCACAGTCTCTAAATGGCAACATGTATGCACTTGAGTAAGTTTGTTTGAAGTAAATTTTAGATGGATTTCTTGAAAAATACAATTTTTTTCAAGAAAAAAAGAAACATTCGAAAGGCAACAAATTGAAATGTGTTAAAACCATAAAGTCATGGGAATATAGCTTCAAGTACTTAAAATTACCAAAACTGACTCAAGAAGAAATCGAAAATCTCAATGACCTATAACAAGGAAAGAAACTGAGTCAGTAATGCAAAACCTCCCAACAAAGATTAAGTCCAGGACCAGATAGCTTCATGCTGCAAAGATTTAAAGAGGAATTAGCATCAATCCTACTCAAGTTCTTCCAAAAAAAAACCCAATAGCTTAGGAAGGAATACTTCCTAAAATATCCTATGAGGTCAACATTACCTTGACATCAAAGCTATACAAAGACACCACAAGATAAGAAAACCACAGACCAATATCTCTTATGAACACAGAAGCAAAAATCTTCAACAAAATGCCAGCAAACAAACCCAATAGCATATTTAAAGGATTATATACTATGCTCAAGTGAGATTATCTCAGGAACACAGGAGGTAGTTCAATGTCATAAAATTACACCATTACATTAACAGAACTTCAGACCCATAATGAAGAAAAGCACACAACTGGGCTGATGGAGTGGCTCAAGTGGTAGAGTGCCTGCCTAGCAGTGTAAGGCCCTGAGTTCAAACCCCAGCACCGCAAAAACCAAATAAAATAAGAAAAGCACACGATCATCTCAATAGACAAATTCATACTCAAAACACATTTGACTAAATTCATGATTTAAAAATTCAGCAAATTTGGAATAGAAGAGTGCTTCCTTTATGTAATAAAGGGAATTTATGGGAAAAACTCACAGCCAACATCATACTTAATGGTGAAAACTGAAACTTTTTCCCTAAAATTAAAATAAATTTCAGGAACATTGTACCAAATGAAGGAAGCAGACGCAAAAGATCACACGTTGTGTAATTCCTTTATATGAAATATCTGTCATAAGCAAATCCATGGAGACAGAAAGCAGAAGAGCAGTTCCCAGGGGACAGAGAGAGAGGAGCAGATGAGGATTCGTGATTAACTAAAGGGCAGGGGTGTTCTTCTGGAGTGATTAAAATTTTTTGAGACTAGAGAGAGAAGCAGGGCTGCACAGCAATGTGAAAGTTGCAAATGCCACCAAACTGTACACCTTTAAAAGGCTAATTGTATGTTGTGTGACTTTCACCTCAGTGAAAATATTGATGGATTGAGGAAGAGTAATATGATCATATCATTAGAGAGATGCAAGCAACCACAGCAACTGTTAGCAGAGATGAAAACTGCAGCTCTGCAGAGGAGGACACCCAGGGAGGGGAGGCATATTGTAAGGGACTGTAGCTTCTTTTATGTCTTTCCATACAATGTTATTTTGGTTTTAACTGTGTGCATGTATTACTTTGATGAAAAGATTTATTTTTTTTTAAATATTCATGTTGCAGGATACTGAAGTGTGGGCACTCCTGAGTGGACTCTCAAGGGACAGAGGAGAATGAGTCCATTTTTGACTCACATAGGAGATAATCACTCTGCAGAAATCTTTGCAAAAGTAGAATCCCAGTTGACCGTTGGCAGGCAGAGGTATGTGCACACCATGTTGAGAGCAGGACACCAGGAGATTGATGGAACCAGATCTCTGAGGCCCTTGTCTATGGCATCAGCTCTAAGTGCTAGATTTGTCTCCATCATCACCCTGGTCTAAATCTGGATTCCTTCCTGGTGTTGCATCAGGTCTAAACCTGTTCCAAAAATCATCTCAACACCTCTGGATGATAAACTACACAACCAACCCATCAGCATGACTAGTCAATTCTACATCCAGAATGTGCATCCAATAGGGTTTTTTTATTTAACCATCTTCATTAACCCCCAGCACCAATGCAAATTTAATTATTTGCCCCTGCATAGAAGAAGCTTCCTACGTGCTGTCGCCCATCCCCCCACCTCTATCCATTCCCCATTTGCCATTCAGAATTATCTTTTAATCAAATTCATTTATGTCACTCTCTTGGATTCCTCTCAGTCCTCAAATATCCCAAAATTCACACAGTTTACAGTGCCCCTCTATTTCTTGATTCTTCATTCTTGCTCACCCCAAGATCTTCACATATACCCTTCAATCTTCCAGAGTGTTCATTCCTCCCTTAAGCACCCACCCTTGGCCTTACCTGGCTGACTCCTTTGGGTCCCAAGTAAGAGAACATCTCTCCTGAGAAGATTCTGCACTCCCTCCCCAACAGTTCAGGGTTCTTGTGGGCAGTCCTACTTCTCCTGCATACCATTTAGCCCTATTTTAATTCTATTGTGCTTAATTATTGGTTTGTTTTCTGTCTCTCTCCCACTAGTGCTTGAACAATGTAAGGACCGGAAGCATTCGTGAGCTATTTTGCAATACGTTAATGCAGGCTTTACTACATAGCAGATGTGCATCATAGAGAGTTATTGAATGAATGAATGAATGAAAATCATTTCAGTCTTGAAGAGGCTAAATACATGCTATGACTCAATGTCTTCTACTCTTCCAAGTAAATTTCAAAAACTTTATGTCTATGATGTTTATAAATCATAATTAGGATGAATAAAGGCACATATTATAATGCCCAAAGGTAGGAAACTCATTAAAAATGAGGAAGAACATTTTAAAAGAGAATTCTCACAATTCTATGCATCAGTGCATCTCTTCCCATTACAAATCACCACTGTAAGAAACTGACAAGTGTTTCTGATATAAGTGTTTTAATAAAGAATTTATTAAAACATTCCAAAACCTGAGGTAATGATACTTTTGGACTTCAGAGCATAAGCACATCATTAACCTAAGATTCAGGCACAAGATCATCAATAATTTAAGCTGTGGTTTTAAATAGTTTGAAGAGCTAGCCACACCCTTCTGGTCAGTTTCTATCAGAATGCTATACCTGAAAAGCAAGGTGAAGAGTTTCCATAGCAATAGCTTTTTACCAAAAGCCTTTACCATTATGGATTCTTAGGCTTTTCATGGTCCAGATGCAGTCCTGGTCCTGGTTTGGTCAGACTGCAGCTACACATTAGCCCAGAATCTAACAAGACTATGCAAAGACAGTCTTTCAGAAGACCAATATGGGCTAGCAGCCAGGGAGGCTCCTAGGCTGAGCATGAGCCCTCTGGGCCTTCCACACCCTCTGCCCTTTCATTTCATTACCTTGCACAGTGACATCTATTTTCTGGCATGTTTTCATGACGGCTTGAAAGTTACCCCAAAGTCAAGAAGTAGGAGTGGAAGATACCGTCACTCCCTTTGTGAAGAAACCAGACTTCAGGATGTTGAAATGTCTTTGAAAATGTCAAATTCAGTTCTGGAACCAGGACTATCCAGCTTGTTCATTCACTAAGCTAATATATAATGAGTGCATATTCTTGCTGGGTACTGTTCTAACTCTTTGAGTATATATCAATTTTAAAAAGACAGCTATTTTTGCTTTCATGCAGTTTACATTCTAGCAGAAAAATATACACATTGCAGTTTTAACTAGTGTGGTCGAGGCAGGCCTCTTGATAGGAAGAAGCTTGAGTAAAGAGGTGACAGTCTCTGGGAGTTATGCCACATGGAGTGTATTCAGAAATGAATAAATGGAGGGGCAGGAGTTACTGACAATAAAGGTAATAAAGAGCCTGTTACTTTAGAAGTAGGATTAACTTGCCTCAATGGTTAATTGGATGAGCGGTTCACACTTTCTCTGGGTATTGAGATAATTTTCGAAACAGGCTCAACAGATACTAGGTACGGACACCTCATGAACCATCAGTAATAAATGGAGACTTGGGTCAACATGAGCTATTTAATGGCCGTGAGGAAGAGCAGAGAAGCCATTGTGCTGACTGGGAGAGAGAGAGAGGTAACAGAAGAGGCCAGAGATGGGGTAGAAGCTAAGGCTGTGGAGCCCTGTGGGTCACTGGAAGGACCATAACTTTCATTCCATGGGAAATGAGAAGACAGAAGGGAGTTTTTTGACAGAGGAAGGGGCATGATCTTTCCTGAGTTGTGACCAGGCTGCCAGGTTTATGATACCCTGTCCAGGACAAGGATGGAACAGGAAGTCCAGGTGAAGGCTGTTACAGAAATCCAGGTACAAAATGATGGCTGCCTGGACCAAATTGCTGATGGCTCATGTGTGCTCATGTGTGTGGTGGGAAAGAAAAAGAGGAATCAGAAATAGTCCTTAAGTTTTGAGCCTGAGCAACTGGAAGCATGGTATTGTCAAACACAGAGAAAGAGAAACTGAATGGACAGGTGTAGGGAGGAGCTGGAGTTCAGCTTTAAACAAGTTAAATTGAACTTGTCTTCCTAAGAGAAGATATCTAGGACAACATTAGACATACAAAGTCTGGACTTCCACAGACACTCTTCTGATATATAAGCTTCTGGTAGAGGACTTACCCAGCTCACTCTCCCTATCTGCAACCATAGCTCAGACATCTCCAAAATGAGAAACATAGCTGCAAAGCTGAATTCTCCAGTTGCCCTCTAATCCGTGAGGGTCTCATTCTAAGAAAATAAATAACCAGTCACCCTGTATTGTGCCTAAGGCAGTCTGCAGTCAAGGAGCTCTATGCCTAACTTAATACAATGGACACCCAAGCACAGAACTTCAATGCAAGATGAAGCCTTATAAATGGGGACTGAAGTTGATTAAAGATGGTACCATGTCTCCAATATCTATAGTATATTTAATTACGTCTCTTACTTTATCAGGAAGATGCAATTTTGTTTCTATATCCTTGCAAGAGAAATTTTTTAAAGCCTCAGGATGATCAGAAGAAGCTAAGTTGATCCAAAAGAGCCTCACTCAATGCATCTAAATAATTCCGTCTTTGATTCGATGCCAGGGGAATGATTATATTTTAAAACTTTTCCTACAAATGTGACATATGCATCCCCATGTGTCAGCATAATCTCTGCTGAAAACAGTTCAGTGAATGACAAGTTGATTGGCCCCAATTTGAAAAGCATAGTGTATAAAAACATAATTTCAGGGTAGCCAACATTACGACAGATTCTATATTCTGCTCATACACAGAACTTATTTGAACTGTTTGGGGAATTTTGATAGTCTGCAAATGCTTGCAGCAAAGAAAATTGGCCAGATAGGAGAAAAGGAATGGAATTAACAACTGTTGGGCAACTATTATCAGTCAGACATTGTCTGAGAGAAAATGGAGGGGTGAGGGATTGATTGATAATCATTGTTTTTACTGCCAAAGGAACAGTATGCTAAAGACAGAGAAAACATGAGTTTTGCAAGTGCAAAGCCCTAGTGCAAATTCCAGCTCTGTCACTGACTGTGAGACATCAAACAAATTATGACACTTCTCATACCTTCCACTTTGCTATCTATAAATGGAGAATAACAATAGACAACCTAGGAATTGAACCAGGTTTTATTTTTATGCACACACACATAGGCGCGGAATGGGCTTGACTTTTTTCTAATTTCACTACATTACAAATATTGTGTTAGGAAGGCTCCAATATGAAATGCAAAGTTTTGAACCACTCAGGGCAGTACACACCATGGCTTAGACAACCAAGGGGAAAATGCCAGTCATTTCCCTGCAGGGCTGTGTTGATTCAACAGCCTAGAGATTTGAAAGGATAAACAGAACACCACACAGGTGTCTCTTTTCTGTCCACACTGGGCCTCTCCTGTGGTCGCCTCATTCATTTTAATGAGTTTATCTCAAAACCTGTGACCTTGTCTGTTAAAAGCCTCCAAAAGAAATTCTGATGGAAAATACAAAATAGTAGTGAAAAAGTTTCTTGATTATTTTGAGAACCTTCTCAAAATCCCTCCACCAATACCCATCTGGCCCATGTAATAGGTCTGCTCTGCAAGCTGCTGCCTCCTAAGGAATCTGAATTCCTTTGCTACGTTCATGTTCTTTGACCTGCCGTGATTACAGTAAGGATAAAGGACAATTCTAAATCCTGACCACAGGAGAAAGTCCAGAGAAATGAGGGATTTGGTAGAAAGGTGAAATGGGAACAAGAATAAACCCCTGAAGAGAGAGAAAGGAGGTGGCCAAAAGTGAAGGGAGCTCAGCTTTCTGATCCCATCCTAAGGGAGCCTTAAACATACACATGAGATCGGTGCCTTGCATTTGCTCTTTTAGCAAATGTCAATCAGGTTTTTCAGAGTGGTTCTGATGTGAGAAATTCTGTAGCTCTCTGCTAGAAGCAAGAGTGGATAGATCTTTTCAATTGAATTTGCCATCGAGCCAGATGAAGATATAAGCAATAATAATTGAAGGGAGGAAAATAATTGCACAGCTTTTCTTCAATTTCTTTATATTAGTCTTCTCTTTTCTTCCTCCAAGTACTCTCCTACTTGAGCCATGTCCCCAGTCCTTTTGCTTTTAGTTTGCTTTTCACACTTGTGCCTGGCCTATCCTCAGACCACAATACTCTTATCTCCACCTCCCAAGGAGCTGAGATTACAAGTATGTATCACCACACCTGGCCTATGCTAGTCTTCTCATGCACAACAAAGTCATCTGAAGAAATCACATCTGTCTGGGGAGGAACTGAAGAAAGAATCCCAAAATGCAAAATTGCATCCCACTTACTGAATATGAAGGGCTTTTGTTTTTAAAATAGAAGCCACATAAGGTGAACCTCACTGGGGAAGATGTAACAAAATACACAGGACTAGAACAACCTCCCTCCACAGTGACCCATGCAAGGACACAGGCTGTGCATAGAGGACACAAAGTCTTGAGCAGGCACACTCAAGAACAGGGGGTGCAATAGGCAAGGTCAAGGATAAACAGCTGAAATGCTGGGTGCTGCAGCTTAAACTGTGACCAAACATGTTCACAGCCTTGTTTCTGGGAAGGTCTCTGTGATGGAACAGGCCTCCAGCTGCCTCCTGTTCAGGACAGGGAAGAAAGGGGCTTAGGTCAGCCTGCTGTGGACCTTAGAGGACAATATCCTTTGCTCTTGGTGCGCTTCTCCTTGCATTCATCTTTTCCCAAATCAGAGGACTAAGATTCAAGGGTGAACACAAGAAAAGGGAGAGATTTCATAGAGGTCCTACAGCAGAGACAAGAGTAATCCTCCCCAGGGTTCTCTATGCACGTGGAACAACCCTTGTAGGGTGTGGGAGAGGCCATCACACTGAGAAGGGATCTCTCTTACCAAGAAGGGGGATGTATACTTCTTAGCTAGCAAACTAACTGCACACACACACCCCACAAATGAATACTCACATACGCATTTTGTGTTTCTTATAATTTCCACCCCAAACATTTTATTTTGACATCACAAAACTGTAATAAGTCCAGTAAATTGAAGACTAAGACCTAAAGCACTTAAAACCTAAAGTATATTTACTCAGCTAACCACACACTACAACTTTTTAGGTTAACATCTCCCACTACTTCTGAGGTTTGAACTCAATGGTTCAATAAATGTCACTCACAGTTGATTGTGAAATATTCATTTATCACCATTAAGTTTTGGAGTAAACACAATCTATCTTAATATTAGTATATCCCTGACTATAGATCAATTGAAAAGCCTAACATAGTGGCTTTTATCTCATCCTACTTAAACATTCTTTAAAGAAAATATCAAAAGCTGTTGTCGTCAAGTAAAAATAAATCAGATGAAATATGTAAATATCCAAAATAATTGAAAGCAGGGTCTCCAAGAGAGATAATTGTACCATGGTCTAGCATTAGTCACAACAGCCAAGAGGTGAAAACAATTTGTGTTTATCAAATAATGAGTAAGACACTTAGTATGTATGCATAATGCAGACTTTAAACTTTAAAATTTAACCATCACAAGATGGTTGAATATTTTTTAAGAGCATTGTGCTGAGTGGAAAAAGCCAGTCACAAAGACAAACACATGTGATTCCACTTATGTGATGTGCTTTGGTTTGGATGTGGCTTGTCACCCAAAGATCCATGTGCTGGAAGCAGGTACTCAGTGTAGGAATGTTGACGTGGTGGGACCTTTAACATACAGGGCCTGGAGGAAGATAATTAGGTCACTGAGGCTCTACCCTTGTGATGAATTCCTGTCTTGCAGGAGTGGGGCAGGCCTGGTAGGAATGACTTTGTTCCCATGAGAATAGGTTGACCTAAGAAAAGTGAGCCTGAACCCTCCCCAGTCTCCTTGCTTCTTGACTAACCATGATCTCTCTTCCCTACTCACTGCCATCCTCATGATGCCATCTGCCATGAGGCTCTCATTGGAACTGAGCAAATGCTGGTGCCATGCTCTTAAACCTCCAGAACTGTGAGCTTTGTAAAATACCCAGCCTCAAGTTCTCTGTGATAGCAAAACAAAACAAACTGAGACATGAGGCACCTAGTGTAGCCAAATTCATAGAAATGGAACACAGAATGATGGTGACCAGGGGTAAAGTAGTGGAGTGGGGGGGCTCTAAAGTTTTGTATATAAAGGGTACAGAATTTCCATTTTGCAAGATGAAAACTTCTAGGGATTGGTGCAACAAAGTGAAGGTAACTAACACTACTGAACTATAAACTAAAAACAGTTATGATAGTTAACACTATGTGTGTCTTATATACACAATGGCGTATTATCCGTCTAGAGCAGAACAAAACTATGTTATTTGTGGGAAAATGGAAGGAAATGGAGGCCATCATGTTAAGTGAAATAAGTCAGAAAGATAAATGCCATATGTTTTTTTCATTGCAAGATCCAAATTTTTCTTAAAAGATATGAAAACAGAATGGGGCCTATCAGGAGGGAACAATAGGAGAAGGAAGGAGGGCAAGAGAGGGTTATGGGGTGAATGTGATCGAAATGCATATACATATGTATAAACATGTCATAATGAAGCCCACTATTCTGCAAAATTAATAATAACAATAATGATAATAAAAGAGTGGAAGAAAAAGAAAAGGAAAAATTAAAACTAGGAAAAAAAGGTACAGAGTATAATCTCTCAATCTATTGAATGAAAAAGTTTCAGGAAAGTGATATTTCAGCAGGTTGTCCTTTAAAAGAATGGAATTGGGGCTGGAGCACTTGAGAAGGGAATCAGAGGCAAGAGAACAACATTCAGAATCCAATGGCATTCCCCAATAGATTCCTGATGGATTGAAGAATGTCTCTGGGGCTGGAGACATAAGCCTAATATGAATGTTTTCACAGCAGAATGCTGTATTGGTCTAAAGGGCAGAAGATTTGAGAAAGCAGGGGTCTTGAACTACAGGGTACAGTTTGGGTATAGATAGCAGGCCACATGGGGTTCCATAGAGAGGTTAGCCTGGAGAGCCTGGCCACTGAAACATCTACTATAGGAAAGCCATTCAGGAAAGCCAGTGAGGAACAGGCTATAATTATTGTCTTATATTTTAAGACCATTAAATTCATCTTACCACAATAAGTCACAGCATTTTTGCAGTCCCACAATAAAACAGCTCAGTATTTTACAGTAACAAGTCTCCAAGGAAACCTCAATATTAAAGTTCGAACAGGTACAAAAGGAAAATATTGAAGAAAGGAAGCCATAAAAGAGGGGAAAGGGAGGGGAAATATGAAGACTAATATACTAGGGGAAGAAATGCCAAACCAAGTGATTTGTATTGGAGAAGTAGCATTCTTTGCTTCAAAAATAGCTGGAATATGTAACACTACCCAAGGGCAATTATTTAGCATTTCACATATCGATGAGCATTTTTTCTTAAGATTGTTGAATAGCCAGAAATTATAATAAGAGAGAATGTGTGTGTGTGTGTGTGTGTGTGTGTGTGTGTGTGTGTGTGTAAGAAAAGCACCAAGCATCTTAAAGAACAGTAAGGGTCTCATTCCATTGGAGCATGGAGTATGAATCAGGGAGAGCTGGGGTGTGTGTGTATGTGTGTGTTTGGTACATTTGCATATTTATCCATGCATACTTAGGTGTACACACAGGGGTGGTGTATATGGAAGAAAACACAGAATAGAGTCAGATAGTCCTGAGGAGAGTGTGTATAGCTGGCAATTTACACATAGACATTGTCAGAGATCTTTGCTGGCAAGAAAGAGTTTACAAAAGAGCATGGATGTGTCTAAAAATTTAAATCCTATTCTGGCCCCTGTTGGTGCCTTGGATGGGTAACATTAAGTCTCAATAAGTACATATATAAATCATGAAGTCTCAATAAATACATATATATGTTAAACAGGATGAACACTTAAGGAAAATGTTGAAGGTTTTAAAATAAGTCTCAATAAATACATATAACAATGAAATCTCAATAAATTCATACATAAACCAAGATGAACACTCAATGAAACTGTTGAAGAGTGTCTGGAATAGTGTCCAATATATAGTATATTCTCAGAATAACTACGTAAAAATAGTACCATTTATACTTGTGTATGTAAGTTACTATTGCTATTGTTTCAATGAAATTTACCTAGTCACATACCTTCACACTAACATGCATTTATTGGGCACCTGTTATATGCCAACTATTAGTTGCTGAAGTGATACAGAAGTGTCTCTCTCCTTAACAAGAATAAATAGTTCCTGTTACATTAGTATATGAATACCACAGTGCCAACTAGATTGATATCAAGGCCAAGTGCACAGGAGAAAATCTCAGCTGATGGACGATAAGAACACTCTGGTCACTGTTCACCACGATGCCAGGTCAAGGTGCTGGTCACCCTGTGGAAGTGCATTGCTGCCCCCTATTTGATTGAGGATTTGAAGACCAAGGGGTCTTACCTTTCCAGAGTCAGAAATGCCTCCCTCCCCCAGATTACACAGCCATCACAGAGCTTCAGACATTGGAAAAGGAGAAGAGCATAGTCATTTAATAATTGTGTTGCATTTAGTGTATGAATACCATAAGCAAATGATAAAACTCTGTACCAGAAAGAGAGAAAACTTGTAATGTTTGAGGTTTTAGAACATGACCTTCCCTCTAAATGGAAACTTCCAGAACAAAATGGAGCCAAACTTGATGAGTGATAGAACAATAATGTCGCCATTTTGTGAATCAGCCAAAATGGCAGCCCCACCCTTAAGCAAATTCCCACCCTCTAAAACAGCCCCACCCCTGCCAGAGACTACAGCACCTGTACTAACTTCCTTACCCTCCCCCTTCTATAAAAGCCACTGCTCGCCCAGGCTGGGGCTGCGCCATCTTTTCCCCGGCCAGCCTGGCAGTTTGGGCCTGCCATTAAACTTTGTTCTGTGGATGTGAGTTTTCTTGTGAGCTTTCTTTGAGAACGGCATTTTTCCTAACAATGAGAGGTTTCACTGAGGCCCAGGTAACTGGGCACATGGTGTATAACCACTTAGGGTCAAATAATAAAGGAGAAATACTTATGTGCCCATACATATGTGTGAGTTGGTTTTATGCTGATCATACTCTACATCATTGTGGTTGATGAGGCCCCTACAATCTTCTTGATTCTGGTCCCCTCCAGAGGACCAGAGGGTCTGTGCGGATGCTAATTACTGTCTATACTGTCTCCTCTAAACAGTTCTCAAAGCCCCCTCCTTTCAGTTTGCTATATATGGGCAAATTGAAGTTATCTTGCAAGTAACCCAGTCTGTTCACTCAATGTCTTTCATTTCACCACACTGGTACCTCAAAGAGTCTTCATACCCACCACTGCCACCAATTACCCGTCCCATCTCTGGATGTGGAAAAACACCAGAATGTCAGGACAGATCCTCTCCTACTGAGTCAGGCACAGAGCCATCCTGGAGTCTTTACAGAACCACAGGGCTCCCTAGATTGCCTCAAGGGCTTCAAAATGAGCCCAGAAAGACAAGCGGAGGACAAACATAACAAAATATTCACCTGTAAAAATAGCCCTCTGATAACAGCCGCCCATGAGCTAGGTGGAAGCAGTAACAGATGGCCGCGTCTGTCTAATTTCCCAGTCCCTGAGGTTGTACCTCTCTGCTTCCCTTCCATCTCTTCTGGAACACAGATTTGGCAGGCAGTGAGTCCCTTGGAATCAACAGTATCCTTCAAAGTCATCCAGAATAGTGCAGCAGGCAAGGCCAACCTACCTGCCACACAGAGTCAGAAACCCAGAGGTAGAGACATGAGCAGTGTCCAAAATGAGTCAGTGACCTTGTTAGGATGTTCCTGCATTTTGCCAAAGTACATTTGTCGAGAATGAGGTACCCTTTTAGAGATAGAGGAAAGTGGACTCAGTCGAAGGTCAAGGGATAGTTAGGCAAAGTCATGGGCAGACTGCCAGCTGAGCCACCATGCTGTACTAATTAGTGCTGCTGCACTGACTCTGCTCACCTCCACCTGTGGCGTCACCTGTGAGCCATCAGTTTCCTCACCTGGAAAATCGTCTGAACTTTGGATAAACTTGACTAAAGCTGATCTTCCTAATTAGTACTCCTCAGAAGAGATTTCTGGGGTCCTGGGAGTTGTTAATGTTTGCAAATATTTTATATTAGTTTAAAAAAACGTAAAATGCAGTGTCTTCAAAATTACTTATACTTACTTTGAATTCTATTTTTATAGCTTCCCCTGTGAACTTCCTGAATTCACTAATTTAAATAGATGATATTGTCCAAGTGTTAAAAGGGTACAACATTGCAGCTATTTCTTGATATCTTATTTTCCTTATCATAATGATATAAGATAAAGAAAGCATGCTTAACTTAACCCACCAGTCCCCACATTGATATCCTCCAGTCCCTGTCAGGTGATCCCAGAGTTCCATTAAAATATCACCACTTTACTAAGCACCAGGAGGTGAGCAAGCTTGGAACAAGCACTTTCTGAGCATTGTGCCAAGCTCGGTAGGACCATTTTGTACTGATAGATGCATCATCTCTGCCCTCGTGGAACCTTCCACCTAATAAGGGGATGAAAGGCCAGCTCCAATGTCTGGCAAGATGCAAGGGGAGCAGGTGAACTTTAGAGCACTGAGCACATGCAAAGATCTTGATATTCTTCAACTCAGTCCCAACCACAGTAATGGGCTAGCCATTTGGATATTCCCAGGATGGGAAAATTATAGCTCAGCCAAAGGCTCTCATACTAACTCATGTATTCTGCATGTGTCAAGGTCTCCTTGATTCTATACAAGCCAGGTTCTTTCTCTTAACTGAACCATATCACTTCTCAATAAACGTTAAGAAGCTTCCAGGGTAACCAAGCTAGAAGGAGAAATCCAGGGCAGCGGGGTTGCCGATGTAAGTATGAGAAGAGTTCACAGAGGAAGTGGCACTCAAGCTGAGCCTTGAAGGAGTCTGACTTTGTAGAAAGAGAATCTCAGGCTAAGGAAGCTGAAGGGGTGAAGCTGGTGAATGAGCAGTTAGTATAGTGTGGCTTTGGAATGTAAGGGCCATGTAGGAAAGGAAAAATGGATAAGCCAAATTCTGCTTCTGGAAAAATACCCCATGCCCCAATTATGGTGTTTTCTACACAGCAAACAGGCAGGTGCCACTCCTGCAGGCTGGATTTTCCTCTAGCTCTTTATACCACTAATGCTTCCTCTTCTCAAAATTTTCATCTCTCCTTCTTACTTCCTGCTTCAGGCTGACTTAATGAAACCCTTCAGAAAGAATTCAGATGAGCTAAAACAGCAATTTGTCTCCAAGCTACTCAGAAATATCTGTCTACCTCCTGTCATCTGCAGTAGCTACTTCCACACTCCTGGAGCAGCAGCTTGGTGCACAGTGACCTTCTGCTCTTTTCGTGAGACGCACACAGAGGCCAGACTACCTGTGAAACTCACCCAAGAGATGAGAGAAGGAGTTAGCTTCACAGTTATATAGTGGATCTAGGTGTGGAAGAAAACTCCTATCCTGGGGCCTAATGTAGTGGGAATCTAGTAAAAGGGAGAGGTCCAATTGCACCCTCACCTAGACCTGTGCCAAGGTCTAGACTATTGCCACCCGAGTTCAGCCAATCACCCTGTACACTCCAGGTGGAAACAGCAAACGAAGGGAGGAGGCAGAATAAAAATAGACATGATATTGGTCATGAAAGTAGAAGGAGGAGAGGAGGAAATAAGGGTGGCACTTGCTGTTTCTGTGAGAACTTGGGGTCGTTTTTGTATCACTCAGTTCTTAGGGGAAATCAAGTGCCACAAATAAAGTGAAGTGGCCCTTTGCCTCTCCCATCCCCTCAGAGAACAGAGCTGGAGCAATGCCCCACACTGACTACAGTCTATGGCAAAAGTTACCCATGTGTGTGATATTATAAAGATCTAGGAAAATGGAGGGTCTTTGCTTGCTGGAGGTGGAATGAGATTGTAGAGATTATGGTATGAACAGGAAGAAGGAGATTCAATGAAAAGTGTGAGGAATATTGAAATGAATGAGATAAAACAGAATCTAAAAGAAACTAGAGTGAGAGGGTGGGATCAGAGGTGTCTTTTGTTTATTTTTTTCAATACTGGAGGAATTTTTATCAGGTTTAACTGTGGATAAAGAACCAGAGAGAAAGAAGATGCTGAAATAGCAGGAAGACACTGACCCATGGAAAAGGTCTCTGAGAAGGTGAGAAGCAAAGTGTGTGCTCATGAAAGAGAAGGGAAGGGAAGTCTGTACCATTTTGAAATGAATCGAAAATGTGAGGTTGAATGAAGGCAGTGGTTAAGGAGACGGGACAGCTCGGGATAATTCCCATCTGATGTCTTCTGTTTCCCCACGTGGGCTAAGTGGTGGAGAAGGTGAGAAAATCTTGAAAAACTACTGTGGCAAATTAGAGAGATGTCCAAGGATCATGGAGGGGTAGTGGCCCTCAGCTGAAGTTGGGAATCATAGGTTGGTAGTAGCCACAATCCAAGCATTGCATAATTTTCTCCAACAATGTTCAGCAGGCTAGAGTAGGAGCAAGAAAGACAGAAGCAGAGTGACCAATACTGGCTTTTTTGTAGGTAGATGATAAAGAATATAGAGGGCAAAGAGTGGTGGAGTTGTTGGCAAGAGAATTTATTCATTCATTCAACAAATGTTTCCTAAGTACCTCATACATGGCAAGAATTATTCCAAGCATTAGAGACAGTGGTGAACAAAACAAGCAGATTACTGGTGGTATTGTGCAGTAGAGACAAACAAGAATCAAGGAGGTAAAGAAGGAAATCAGAATTTTTGATCGTGGGTGTGAGCTATGAAGGGCACGCTGTACCCAGGAGGAGTCTTCTGTGTTTGGGATGAAAGACCTCTATGAGAAGGTATCACCCCTAAGGTCAAGGAAGGGTAGAGAATGAATGGAAGCCTCCAGAGGCTCATGCATAAGAAGACTGAAAGTCTGGAAGGAGTCAAAGAAAGTGAGTACTCGAGGGCTGGGAAGTGAGGCCAGAGCAGTGTGTAAATCAGATAGCTTCCAAGGTTGAGTTCCTGACCATTGTTAGGTTGAAAGGATGATGATGGGGCTCAGTGAGCTTTTTCTGATTTTCTCAGGATTGCAGCTAAGGTCCAGAGCTGAGTTCTGACGTCCTAAAAGCACCACATTTTACTTTCAGTGACACTTTCAGTTATTGGACAGCCACTTCCATCTGAGAGGTGTCCTTGCCCATAGAAGGAAGCAAAGGACAGAGAAGCTTTGACATCCACTAGTAGTCCAGCAAGAGATGGGACACATCTGCCTCTTTACCATCCCAGGAAACCTTCCCTTGTCCCTGCCCCATGGAAGATACAGGAGAAATGACCACACACTCCCTCCATTACAAACTACAAAGACAGTCACAGGCAGGCCTGCACCAGGAAAGAAGGAGAGCTTTGAATCAGAGATAGACATGCAGAAAGAACAGGACTGGAGGGAGCCCGTTCTAAGACCTAAGAGTGACCGCAGATTATGAGAGTCAAGAGAAGATGCAGAAATGTCTTTAGGAGCAATGCTTTTTGGAGGGGACATACTGTTTCATGCCTCTTATCTCCAATAAGTTGAGATGCCACAAAATTTTTGTTTTAAGCTTTTAAACAAGGTGATGAAGAACAGCAAATGGGAGGCTTGCCCCTTCCTTCATCCAGCACCTTTATTTAACATGTAGGATGTGTTTACCTCAGACCTAGATGCTGAGAACATAGGCAAATCCCTGCCTCCAAGGCACCTAATGACACCAAGTGACACTAAGGACACTAATTCTGGCCTTATTGTGTGCACAGCATAAGGATTGAATGTGGTATTGGGGGGAGGGGAAGGAAGGGACATTTGTAGATGAAGTGACCAGGGAGGGCTTCCTGGGGAGTTGAGATCTGAGTGGGGACTTGAATGATGGAGGGACAAGCCATGTGCATATCTGGAAAGGAAGCTCTCAGGCAGAAGTGGAGGGTGGTCGGGGGATTCTAGTGTGGCTGGAGCAGCATGAGGAAGATGGAAGATGGATGAGGGAATTCCTCACTATGGTAAGGCTTTGAGTTTTACTCTCAGTGTGATAAAAAGCCCTTGAGGGTTTTGAGTAGGGGTATAACATAGTGTTAGTCAGCTTTCCATTTCTCTGGAAAAATACCTGAGATAAACAACTTAAAAGAAGGAAAGATTGATTTGGGCTCATGGCTTCAGAAGTTTCAGTCCATGATCAGCTGGGGTCATGGCTTTTGGGCCTGTGTTGAGGCAGAACATGATGGTAGGAGCATGTGGTGATGGAGCAAACCTGCTCACTTTATGGCAGCCAAGAAACAAAAGCGGCAGGGAGCAAGGTCTCAATATCCCCTTCAAGGATATGCCCCAATAATCTAACTTTCTCCCACTAAGTGCCACCTCCTAAAAGTTCCAGTATCTCCAGATAGTCTCACAGGCTGGTGACCAAGCCCTTAACATATGAGCCCTTTGGGGGCCACTTCAGGCTCAAACTACAACACAAGTATAATGTTTTAAAGAGATTCTGCTGGTAACTGTGTGGAAGACTGAGTGTAAGGGCAAGAAGAGAAACAGAAAGCTGATTTACGAGGCAATAGGGGCTCCAAAATTGGTGTGGCCTGGACCAGGCAGAAGCAGGTTGGCAGTAGAAAGTGTTAAGACTGGGCATAAATTGGAGTGCTAGGTCTTCCAGGTTCCTGGCCTATTAAGAAAGAAGAGAAGTTGAAAGCTTTTAATGGAGGCTGAGATGAAGAGACTGATAGTGAGTCCTTGACTCCCTGAACAAGGGGTAGTGACCAGGACATACTGTCAAGGAGTAAAGATCTACAAATGAATTTGAGACCAAGAACAATCCAAACCCAAATGACAGTGGCCTCTTAAGAGGAAAGGTTTCAGTGACAGCCAGGAAGTAGATGGAGAATTCTGTAGCAAGGTTAAGGTACATGTGACATTGTTTACAATTAAGGAGTGGCAATGAAGAGCACAGGTGATGAGCTCAGGAGAGGAACAATTACATCTGATCAGGGAGAAGGTAGCACACAGCCACATGGAGAAGATGATGTCCAAAGGAACTTCTGTCAACTTGGGTGAAAAGCATAAATTACCCTGGGGAAAATAAGAGGCCTAGAAATTTCCACAGAACTGCACCTAGAAGACACTGATGGATTAGAAGGCGTAGACTTCTCTGGAAGAAGCCAGCAGCTCATGGAAATCCTAGACCAGGTGGGCTGTCATCAGGATTGGTTGATTCCCAGGAGTCACACAGAGGACTGGAAATAACATTTTCTCCAGATGGATGGGAGGCCTTTCTGGATGGGATCCTTCACAGCTTGTCTTAACTGTGACTCCAAGGGAATAAATAGAAAATGGCATCATTGGCTTCAAAATAATTCTAGGTAACATAGTTGTCCATACTTTTGTTTCTCTTTAATTAATTCCTACTCATTTCTCTTTAATTAATTCCTACTCATAGAAATTTGATTTGTGCTCACTTTATTTCAACCAAAATAGTCCTTGTCAAGTTCACTAGTGGCCTCCATGTTGATGATTCCAACTGGCAGTTCTCAGTCCTCATCTTACCAGAGGGATACCTCAGTCCTATTGGCCACAGCCTTCTCTGTGAAAGACTTCTTTCCTTTGGATTTCCCTAGCAACACCACCCTTTCCTCACTGTGCTCCTAACCCTCTGGTTCTGCATCTAAAATTTGCACTTAAATAGCTTTTAAATGTTTGGTGTCTTAATCCTGTAATTGTAGGCCCTCTGTCCTTCTCACTGTATACCCTCTTTGTAGGCCCCTCATCAGATCCATTCTTTTACTTGCTTAATATAATCTAGCCAGGTAAACAAGAGTGTTCAGAAGTGCATAACTATGGCCTATGGGAAGGTGCTTGAGTTGGTTGATTGCTACTCCAATGGTACATGTAGCCTTAGCGTGAAAAATAAAGACCAAGGAGATTATACGTAGCGGGGAGGAAAAAGAATCTAAGTTAGAACTCTGAAAAAAAACTATTCACTGAGTTGGGAGATAAATAGGCATGAATAAATCAGAAGTAATTGCTGTTATCATTCATCACATTATTCCACCATTATTCTACAAGCTAATTGCTTATCTGTACATTTCAAGCTCGATGCATTAACTTGGTATTAGCATTTCCTGCATTGTATTCATCTTCTTTATCCAAAATTTTCATGCCTACCTTTCACTCAATATTCCAGTAGGCTTTGGTTCATCAATTCCATCCAACATTTGTAATATTTATTGATTGCCTTTAGGATGTATGGGAATGTTCAAAGTATTATATAATTCATCTCTATCCTCAGAGATCTTGATGCACTATTGTAATAACTCTACTACTTATTGTTGTCAGCTTTTCCATCAGTGTCAATTAGCACAGACCCAAAGGAACCATGTGTTTATCAATTATTTTATCAGGAAAACAAGTACAGAAGCATCACTTGCAAGTGATCAACAATCATTATGACATGCAACTAAAAAGAGTGTGTTCTGTTTTTTAAAACTGCAATATATCCAACTCTCATGTATACACAGAACAGTTATCTGCAGTGTATCTTGTGACATCCCTGCAATTCAGGTTATGGATCTGCCCTAATTTATTACCTGCTCTGTTGACATCTGCACTCTGCAATAGCACAGTCAATCATACCTTGAGAGTCCACTTCCCCATTTCCATTTTGCATACTGTCTTCAAAGGCAAGCAGATATAAAGAAGATAGCCATCACCTTGGAACCAAGTTTTAACTTGTAATTCATTAAATCTCATTTTCCTCATCTCTATATCTGTGTGAATACTTCTACCCCATCTGTACCTCCCTCAGATAAGGCAGGTGGTAAGAGTATTAGTATAAGGAAAGGCTTTGGGAATCCCAACCCTTTCCCACTGCCCTTGCTCCATGGAAAGGTTAAGCAAGAGCTGCCAGTTCTCAACATGTGGACCACAAAGAATGGCCTAACGGAAGCCACCATTAGTTCATTACAAGTATTTATAGAATCTTAGACACACCCACTTGAAAGTCTAAACTGAAGACACATGTCATCCAATTAGATCTTCAGAATTACCCTGTGAGATAAGTAAGGCAGGTGCTACTGTTTCTATTTTGTAAATGAGGAAAGGGAGACTCAGAGTTTAACTGACCAAGAAGACCCAGCTAGAAAATGGCCAAACCAGAATTCAATTTCTCAACTGTAAAACACCTTCAACAGAGAGAAAGCAGTGCATCAGTTCCTTTTAGTACAAGGAATTATCAACCTAGACAGTCAATATGTCTCCAAAAAGATTGATTTCTCTCCTACTCACACTGAAAGAATCAAGTTCATTCAAAATTTTCACACATTGATTTGTAACAAGCAGGAGAATAGCCATTAAGCTTTACCTATACAACAAAAATAATACTTGGCATTCATATGTAACTTCACAATCTGTAATTATTAGCAATAAGCAGTTAAAATTTTATTTCAAAGAGGTGCCAGTGGCTCATGCCTACAATCCTAGCTGAGATAAGTTGCTTATATTGTGGACTTAAAATCCTAGGTGATTGAGAGGCTAAGATCAGGAGGATAGTGGTTCAAGGCCAGCCCTCACAAGAAGTTTGCATCTAAACCAATAGCTGGGCACATTCACCTGTCATTCCAGCTACACCAGAGACTGAGATTGGGAAGAGCTGGTTCCAGGCCAGCTGTGGGGGTGGGGGGACACAAGACCTTATCTCAAAAAGTAACCACAGTACAAAGGCTCAAGCAATAGAGCGAGCACCTGCATACCAAGCACAAAGCCCTAAGTTCAAACCACAGAACCATAAAAAATAGAAAGAACTTATTTCAAAAAAATGGCTATGATTATTTCACAACACAAAACACTTGGATAGGCTTCTTTTTCATTAGATGAGATGTTTTTTAAATACATTAACAATGTCACTTCCCATGAACAGAGTTCCAAGCCTTCTTCTTTGAAAAGGAATAACTTTTTGAAGTCTTTCACATTTAATATACAATGAGCTTCAATAAATTCTCTCCTAAAATGGCCCATGTGACTAGAGGTCACACATATATGCAACAGCTTAGCTACAGACAGGAGACTACACAGTATATTTTAGTCACATCCAGCTTGAGATACAGAAGACTCCAAATTCCTTGATAATTAAATGTTAAAAGTCCCTTCTACCTGGTTAAGTAAAATATTGTGGACCCTCTTAAGTTTTCATAGAGAAAGTAATTCCAACACAGTGGATTGCAGGCATCTGTCTGCATAGGCAAGACATTAGACAGTCTATCACAACCCTGATGCTTGTGAGGTGAAGGATGTATGGATTTCAGACAAGAGGATTTTCTACATGCAAAACAGTGTGGGCCAAAACAGCCACAAATGTTAAGTTCTTTGCATGTGGCTTGCCACGTCTTCACTTGGCTCCAACTAGCAGATTTTTATGGGTGTTAAGTTCATCAACAAATGAATAGAAGTTCCAAACCCATCTTTTTAATTACAAAACGCTTTTTCCCCTTCCCCCACAATCATTTCAGCACTGAAAAAAAATGTCATCATCATAATTCCTAGTCGCTTGCTTCTGTTTCCGCTTCAATAGATACCCCATAGATGGGAAGTCACATAACAGCTTTGCGCCCTATCAGTTGCCGTCCCCCGAAAACAGCTGCAATGCTTATCTAATTAAACCCTAGCGCCAAACTGTGAGCTTCGGCATCAATCATTAATATTGTATTTTGGATCACTTTAAATTCTGACTGGGGGTAGGTGGCTTTCCGCACACTGGTCTCGGAAGGAGATTTTTCAAATAATCTTTAAGCGGCACTGAAAAAATAAAACAAGCTGCCTGCTGTTCGACCAAGGCTGTGCTATCCTGCTGCACCCTGATTAGCTGTTAACACTAATTGAGAGATGGATATTGCTTATTCTGAAAATGCTAAAGAGTTTTTTTATTATGAAACAAATGCAATTCTCCTCACCTCAAAAAATGTGTCTGTGGCTCTTTGCCCAAATTGTAAACAGTGCAAAAAGTATGGTGGCTTCTGGTTCTCTTGTCTCCAATTTGCAGAGTCATTATTCTGAATCACTTCTTTTCTCTAGGTGGCCATCCACAAGTCAGTGAACTGTGATTTCCACTTGCGATTTGCACACACATGCCCTACATTTGGAACATGGGCACATTCTTCACAGACCTCTGGTAGCCCAGAAATATTTAGGTAAGTCTCCATCCTGGTAAAGCACATGTTGATGCACTTGGATTTAGGCTCATGAACCAAGAGGAAGTTTTTGTTATCCCAATTCTAAGAGATAAAAGCCAACAGACCAAGCCAAATGGGACAATTTAGACAAAGAGAGGCTGGCCAAAACCAAATGAATGTCTGCTTCCTTCTAGCATTCTAGGAAAGATACCAAGCAACTGTGCCAAAACATACTGCTCTTCTTTGTTAGGAAAATGCTCTGATCGACTCAAAAGCAGGGGCATCCATCAGCAGCAGCTTCAAAAGAGATGTGCACAAGACAGACTTCCTAACGAGGAACAACTGACTGCAGAAACACAGCATGCACCTAGCTCAGTATAAATACAGCTTAAAAATTACAAGGAGATAGGACAAAGCATCTGAACCATGAGGTTCTCATTCTCGTAAGCCAAGACTGGCTGAGCCTTTGCCAGGGTCCTGCCTGGCATTCAGCCATCAGCTAAAGAGAGATGGAGAACCAGAGAGAATACAAATAAGAGAAAGAGTGTTGTTCGTGAGGAATGAAAACAGAAGGGAACGACAGAGGTAGAAGAATGGCCTACCGCAGAGAAGAGAGGCTGGAAGATTTAAGAAGTCTGAAAAAACCACACAAAAGGCCCTCGCTCATGAAGGAAATAATCACAACTGTCTTCTGAGTCTACCAAACAGGCCAGGGCATGGAGATTCGGCCTGTGTCAACCCAGCTTAGCTGAAACTACATTTCCCAGAGTCTTTTTTGCCTATATAACTCTGAGACATCAAATGGCAATTTGGAAGGTAGAATCGGGATCAGCCATATTGTTCTCTAGGCTTTGAAGGTTGAGGCAGGACAGGGGTCCACTGTTCTGTCTGCTCAACTTGCTGGCTTGCAGCAACTCCAGTGCCTGCTGAATCACCTCCCTTGAACTCTGTGGCTGTGAGAACAGCAGTATTTACCTCCACAACAAACAGCACCAGTGTTCCTGGTATCACCGTCCGCCCTCCTTAAAGTTGGAGGTGAAGAGGTCATGAGAAGTCAGCACAGACGGCAGCCTATCCCCATGGACTCCAGCTAGCCCCCTGGACTCCTCACTTTACATCCATCTCCTCTCCCAGCCCCCACTCCCACACTCATTCCTATCAGTGGACTTCTTCGTCCACACTTAGAAAGCACAGCAATTTTCCTTGCTCTCTATAGACTTAATTATGTCATTCTACGTAACTCATCATGTAGTTCTGTAGGAACTGGGGCTTGTAAACTGGCACTAAGATGCTCTGTGAGTAATAAACAGTTTCTGATCCAGAGACTCCATGTTTGTTTCCTGTTAAAACATGTATATACAGATAGATAGATAGATAAATAGACAGGCAAATGGATAGATAGATGATAGAAAATATAGATATAGATATAAATGATGTCCACATACACATACTTATGTGTTAATAATATACCCATGTATAATACACAGTCATGCTTTGCTTGACAATGGATATATGAGAAATGTTTGCTTGGGTGATTTCACCATTGTGGGGCATCATGGAGTATACTTAACATGAGTTAAGACAGCTATGATGTTACTAGGCAACATAATCTTATAGAACCACCATCCTATATGCAATCTGTCCTTGACAAAAAATGTCATGTGCACACAACTGCATACACATCAATGCACACATACACATTCAATATGTACATATAAAATTGTGCCAGGCTAACTTGTTAGCTGGTAAACTGAGAGGAAATTTCATGCTCTTCCCATCTTCAAACTTAAGAGTTTCTGCTTAGATTCCCATCATTTCCTATCCTTAATCCAGTCTTTAATAATGATAATTAAATCTAGTAGAACAATTCACCCCTCTACCTTGGCTCCTCCTGACCTGGATGCAAGACGATACAAATTCTCACTTTCACTAGACTAAGCGTCTCAGAGATATCTGAGAAGGTGAAAACTCCTATCAGTGTCTGACTTTCCCCCTGGGTTTTTTCTATGATCCATATGACGAAAGAGCCATCTGCATCCTTCTGGGAAGGTCTTCTAGGCATAGGGCAGAGAGACATCGCTCATCAGATGTGCTCTGCCTCAGTGCATAGAGAACCTGATTGAGAATGTCTGGGTTCTGGATTTAGCTCCATCACTTGCCAGCTCAATAACCTTGGACAAGGTATACAATATTTCTGAGCCCTTCTTTGCTCATATGGAAATTTGAGATGATGATACTTGCTCTGCCTACCAGTCAGGGAATAAGTACCAAATGAAATGTATGCGCAAATGTGACACACACGTTTCCTAAATGTAAAGGACTTCTGGACCTAACTCACTCCAGTTACTGAAAAAAACTCTTGATTTCATTAGGCAATGGATAGGGAGCAACTACCCAATTACCATCAGAAAATCTGGTGTCTGTGTGCCAGAAATAAGCTTCTCAGCAGGACAGTCCCTGCCCTTTTGCCTCTCCATTTTCAAGAATCCACCTATTTCCCTGACTTCTACTGCAGTTTTTCCCTTCTGTGGAACAGTCTAACCTTGACCAAGGCTATAAGACCTGACTAGCTCTGGTCAGTCCTTTCTCTGAAAGACTAGATTCTGCTCCCAATATCCCATAGATTCTGAATAAATTATTTGAAGTGACAAATTACCCAGAATCTTGATAGCACACATACTCCTTACCTCATTTGGCTTTCTCCGTGATAGTCATGATGCCCTGCTGCTGAATTCATCTTTTCTTCTGGTATCAAAATTGATTATCTCTTCTGCCAAAAATAAAAAGGAAAGAAAGAAAAGAAAAATGAAAAAACAACAACAACAAAATCTGTAAGGCTGCCATAGGAAGAAACCTAAGTCTAATTATTCTTCTTGGAATTAAGGAAACTTTGCTAATATCTGTCAGAAAGGACTATACTACACTTGATATGTAATAGACTTAGGAGATAGATGTAATAAGAACAGCTTTGCTTGTAAGTGATCATCCTGTGAATCAGGAATTTTCCCTTTGGGTTATTTTTTCCCACTAATAATTGAAATTCTGGTTAGCAAACAATTCCTTTCTACCAAGTATTGCTCTTTTATTCCATTGTTAATTCAACAAAAACATCTATTAATTCATGTTTGTGTGCCAAGCAGGCATTGTGAACTCAGTTTGCCAGGCATGCAGGTTGAGAGCCAGACAGTCTGCTATCTGAGCTTTTAAGGCCAAGAATCACATGCCTAAGTCTAGCATTTTCTAATTAATTGAAACATATTAGTACAATAATTTTAGGGTCTCAGAATACAATGCACTTGGTGACCAGCTAACCAAACTCAAAAGGAAGTTGCTGTGGAGTTTCCACAGCATCAAACACAGTGCCTAACCCACAGCAGGCAGCTCACTCTCCCCACTTGCTATGCATTTGGATCTCCAAGGAAATTCTTTTAAGATAGTAGAGTGACCCCCTCCCCGAAACTGACGTCTGCATATCATGCACCAGAGCCATAAACAATGTAGCCAATAATGAAACAGAAGAAATATTTAATCGAATCAAGGAAAAGGTAAAATTAGCCCATTAGTAGAAAGGAGCATTTTAGGTTTCCATATACTGACAAATAATTTACAAAGACCAAATGCAAAATTTTGTGTTTTTTTCTAAGTTATTCCATAGAATAAGCAATTTTAGAATACTGAAGGAAAAAATAAATAAGACTAGAATCTGAGCAATAAAAAAATGGAGCAGAGAAAAACTCAGGTAGAATAACTGTGCAACATTTTCTCAGAATAGGACTCAATTTAATATAATAATGCCAGAATGGACATAACCATGGAGAGGAAAACCATTTGATTATTCAGCTTTGGGAAAAGGTCTACAGATTGAGTTAATCTTCAAAATGCTTGGGATCAGAAATGATTTGGATTGCAGATTTTTGGAATATTTGCATATACATAATGAGATATTCTGGAAATGGGACTTAAGTCTAAACACAAAATTCATTTATTTTATTAATACTTTCTATATATAGACTGAAGGTAATTTTTACAATTTTTTAAAGAATTTTGTGCATGCAACAAGCTATCATGGTGTAAAATTCTCCATTTGTGCTGTCAGGTTGTCACTCGAACACTTCAGATATTTGGAGCATTTTGGATTTTGGAGTTTTGGATTAGGGATGCTCCACCTGTATTATAAAATAATAGCATTGGTTAGGGAAATATATTAACTGCATAGCAGAAAAAAGTCAAATACAAAAATCCCAGATTAAGTCCAAAGGTCATTTTCAGAACACTTGTTGAAAATTCAAATCAAACAGAGGTTCCTAAACAGAAGTCACTTATCATTAAGAAGCAAAGTAAATGAGGTTACCTTAACTGAAAAAGAAAAGGGCACCTTCGTATTGAATGGATATTCTGTTCACAGAAATCAAGGTCCAGATGTAAAAACAGAACAGCAAAACCTTGAGCTGTTCTCAAGAAATGGCAAGGCTAGAGAAATGACACCACCAGAAAGTCTGATACACCAAAGCAATTTTCCCTGTGAGTCTCGTCTGAAATAATTCATACACACAACCAGCCAACTTAGAACTCAACAACATCAAGAATGTCATATCCCAATCACACCTACTTTCCATATGCAACTCACAATATTGACACATGGAATCTCCTGTAATCCATTCCTGTTTACACAGACTCCAAATCACCCCAAATCCCAAACAACTGTAATTGTTCTTATTGTCTAAGTATGTCCCTCTGAATGGTGGTCAAGATGTTTCCCAATAAAAGGATTTGGGTGGGAGGACCTAGGTGATCAAATAAACAGTATCTTAAAAACCCTGAGAAACCCTACATTTAAATATCTGTTCATCTTTCTATGATATTCCATTATTCCTCACATTGATTTGAACGCAGAGTCCTCTTTTTCACATAATACTTAAAATTCCACAAAAATAGTCTCCCATGGCAACAATTTGGAACACTTTACTGATCATGACTCTTAAGATGCTGAAATGTACTCCTCCGGTGAACAGTCAGTCATATGTCACTTAAAGACAAGGATACATGCTGATAAATGTTTCACATTGTTGTGTGGACATCTAGAATATATGTTCACAAAGCTTAGATGGTACAGCCTAGTGCACATGGAAGCTATATGGGGTGTATGTGGGGTCTGCCATTCACTGAATGAATGTATGGGGTCTGCCAGCATGAATGTATACACCAACAGGGATTTGACTATCTGTCAGGAACTGGTCTAGCTGCTTGTCATATAGTAGTGAACAAGACTACTAGTTCCATGGAGCTCCCTCTCTAACCTGTAATGGAATAAATGCACCTGATACTTTTAGATGGGATGTGAAATGTGGTTTGAATGGGGGTGGATGTGCCTTGAGATAGGAGAGACAGAGAAAGTTTTGTCCAGAACTGATGTTTGAGACATTTGAATTGTGGTCCCCTGGTACTAATATCTTTTTCTAATTGCTTGAACAATAGTGTTTGAAAATTAGTATTTCACAATTAGTGTTTTAGTAATTTTCTGTTAAAAAAAATTCATGAATAGATACCCATTCCCCATCTGTTCCACTTATGCCAGTATGTATTGCCTATGGATTAGAATGTGTATCTACTAGTACCTCCATTCAGTTCTCAAAGCAGGAGCACTGGGAACATCTCTGAGTCACCACATTAAGTGACAAAACAGAGTTTCTGGCACAACCCAGGCACCCATCCACACTGTGGGCACAAAAAAAAAAATTATCCCTTTGAGTCTTCTCTGAAAGGATACACACACCCGACAGGACACCAGAAAATGTCCTCTCAGCAACCTGACCTTGGAATCATCCTAGTGGCTTGGGGTTGAGGACAGCCATAATGTTAGGAAGTTAACTTTGGAGGTACTTAGCAACAAAACACATCACTAGCCTCAATTCCAGCTGCATGCTTTTTAAAATGACTCCTGAAACACTTGGGAAAGCTACATGGAAGGCTGTGTGAATGTTTTGTACTGTTCAGGTATTCTTTAATGCAATGCTTCTTTCTCACAGCAATGGGCCTTCTCTATGGTCCAGGAAAATGCTTTTAATATATGCTTTTGATAATGATCATCATAATGACCATTGTGATGTTGAATAATAAAATCTCCCCTAAAAGAATCTGAAAGATAAGGCATTAATTCAGATGGAGGTTGTTGTTATTGTTATTTTTAATCCCAACATGTTTCTGAGAAATCCACTTAAATATCCATAACAACAGTAGAAAATCTTTAAGCAGATGAATGAAAATTTTCTTCTTATTGTGTTTTGAGTAGTCAAATTGCACCCAGTATTATAAAAATCAAAATGCTTTGTTGCTAGGCAATTCCATGAATCATCCCAAGGCAGGTTTTAACCAGATTGATAAAAATGTTCCCCTTAATTTGTTTTTTTCACTGGAACACAGTTTTTGCTTGAGCAACAAAATATGTGATTGATCATAGGGGAGCAGAATTTTGTGTAGTAATAAATAAATCTTTCCCCAACATTGATACTTCATGCTATGGATAATTATTGTTGTCACATGGAGCAATCAGATATAAATGACATAAAGCCCAGGCAATGATGGCATTTGGCATTATGTTAATGTTGAAGAGAGAAGCAACCTTGGGATCAACACAGAAAAAGGAATGGGAAGACACTGCCCTGAACCACCTCCAGAAAGACTTCCATTCACCTTCAAGGAATCAACTGTCCAGTGTCTCTGGTTTGAAAAATGGCATTGTATTGGCCAACTTCTCCTAGGGAGACAATGTTGAAGAGGGCAACATTTAATTGGTTTGTGAATTCTAGTGTACTTGTTAAAAGTTAATTATGGTTGGATCTGATAAAAAAATTCATACCCTTCTAGCTTAATTCAAAGGAAATAAAGATTACTCTCTAATATTATTCGGTATATGAGTATTTCTGGAGTCAGTATTCTTCATTACCTATCTCCAAAGTTAATGTATTCACTTGAGGATGTAGACATGGGGATTCATGCAAACATACACTGAAGACTAACCTAAAGCTCTTAGAGTATAATTCCTACTGATTGCATGTTTACATCAAAGATCTCCCATAAGCAACTGATGGGTCAGAGATTCTCTTTTGTCGAGATATTTGCTTGGTGATAATACAAATAATAGCCATGTGGACAACTTTGCTATTCTCTTAAAAGCACAAAGTATAGCTTTCAGACAGGCTTTCACACTAGAGTTTAGGTGGATTTAGGTTTTAACTCCTGTTGGCTATGGGCAACAAAAGGAAACTAGAGCAGAACATTTTCAAGGTTATTAAGGGATTTAATGAACAAGAATAGCATTTAAGGAAGAGGGGGAAAAAAGGAGTGAAATGAACTTCTCCATGCTTTTTGTGACAAGTACCCTTGTAATTATACATGTATCTTAATTAAAATCACATATTCATATTTTGCATTTTCGGCTGGACTTGTACCATTAAAACTGCATCATACTTGATATATTTATAATTATAGCTAAAAGGTTATGTTAATGTTCATCTCTTCCATGCTGAAAGTCAGCAAAAAACAAGAATGTTTATTTAAATTGCTTCTTTCCAGAAATTCAACCTCCAGATATAAAATTCAATATCCATGTATCTTGGAAATCAAATACCTTTCAAATCAATAGTCAGTTTAAGTGTGAGATCTAAAAATCCTGATGCTGGCAAAAATACAACCCACCTTTAAGAGATCATCTATAAAGGAAAAAATAGAATGATTCATAGGCTTAATTAAGGTTTTACAGGTGATATCTTGCTATCGTAGATGAATTAACAAGAGACAATCATATCTCCTAAGGCTGCAACTGTTAAACTTTAAATCCTCCAATCTTTCCCTTAATAGGAAAAAAAAAAAGCTTGTGTTACAAGATTAAAGCTTTGTCCTCTGCGTATAAAAATGATGACCAGATAAAATTCTCATTATCTTTACAAGAAACTCTTTTCTAACTTTTCCCACTAAGGAAATCACAAAAACAAAAGCACTGTAGAACATAAAGTTTGTTCTGGCAATAGTAACATGGAATGCCAGGTGTGTGACTTGCTATTCAGGGATATTTCAGTTGGAAGACCTCCTGAACAAATATTTAGCATTTAGATGGTGCTGTGGGTTGAATTGTTTCCCCAAAAAAAGGTATGTTCTAACCCATGAAATCTCAGAATATGTCCTTATTTGAAAACAGGATCATTTGTAAGGAATATGAAAACCCAAATTGTTTTTGCTATTCCTACACTCAATGCAACACAGAACCTTCTGTGACCAAAATGTTCGGGAGCTTTCCCGCCATACCAAGCAATTCTCCATCAGACACCAATAGCCAGTCCTATTATCCAATTTAATTCAGATACTATCCACCTGGAGATAGCAAACAAGGTAAGGCTCCATTCCCCAAGACAGCCTCTCGTTTCAGATGCTAAATACAAGTTCCAAGTTGTGACCTGTACTTCTGATCAAACAACTGCAAATTGGGCTACCCACCATCCCCTCTTAAGGTTTTGTTATTTGCTAAAATAATTCACACCGATTTATCATAAAGAATGTGAATAAACATCCAGATATTACAATGCATAGCAAAAGTTATAGCAACAGGGCACAGAGCTTTCAGCATCTCCTGGTACCTCCACTTGTTCAGTAATCTGGAAACTCTCCAAATCCTGTCCTTTTGTGTTATTATGAGGCCTTATTATATAGGCATGATTGATAAGCCATTAGCCATTGCTGATCAACTTGACCTTCAGCCTTTCTCCCATGCCTGAAGGTCAGATGGGACTGAAATTTCCAACCCCTTAACGACAGGGCTAGCTCTCCTGACAATCATCTTCCAACTGGAAGCTGTCCAGGAGCCACAGACATCAGTCATCTCAGTAGCACACAAAAAGATATTTATCACTTTGGAAATTCCAAGGGCTTTAGATGTTATGCTCCAACAAGCAGGACAAGACTGGAGATACACTTCTTACTTTAAATCACAATGTCACAGTCATTAAAAATATAAGTAGGTAAATTCAGAAAAAAAACATACTGTGTAGAGTGGACCCCTAGTCCTATGTAATAGGACACTATTTCCCTCATAAAATGAGGGAAATTTGGGTGCAAGTCACAGAGAGAATTCATGTGCATACAGAGCCAGAGGCTGGCCTACTGGCCAAGGAATGCCAAGGATACCCAGCAACACCAGGAGCTAGGACCAGAGGCCAGGAAGGATTCTCCCTAGACCTTGCAGAGTGAGTGTGACAGCTTTGCTATAACGGGGACTACAAAAAACACTTTCAGTTGGAGCCAGCTTGGGTCGCTGGCCAGTTTACTGTGCTGTTTTTTAGGGATTCAAATTGACAATTTTATTTTTTCTTTCTCTCTCTCCCACATGCTGGGCGACTCAAGATTAACACTCTCCCCACCAAACCAGAATTTCCCTCCTTTATTCTCTCTGACCACAGGAAGAAGTAAACTGCTGTCAAACAAGACATTCAACTTCAGAGATGTGGCACCAGTAAACGGGAAGATGCGAAAAGCCAAGGCCACCATCTGGTCTTGGGGTGCATTCTCTATCAGTCAAATACTCTAGAGCACAGCCCCTGAGCAGTCCCCTAAAAACAGGCAATTTCTCTCAGGAGTAAGATGACAGAACTTTGAGACAGGATCTCACTGTTCTCCTCATTCATCTGGCAAATTAAATTAATAAGCCTTATTTCCTTTTCCTCAAAGCCCTGCTCTCATTATGGACTGAGCCGAGGGACTACACTTTTGGTAACACTGTCAAGTATCTTGGTTTCAGACGTCCAATCCCAGTCTCCAGATCTGTAACACAGCAAGTTTCTGTTGTTTTAATGCACCCAATTTGCTGTACTGTGTTACGCCAGCCTCAGAAACAAATACAGATGTCTGTACAACTTGGAAAGCTATCTTGTCAGAATTTCAGCTGGTACATATGTACTACAAGCTATGTTAACCTATGTATTAGGGAGGTTTGTTGTTGCTGTTGCTTGTTTGCTTGTTTTTGAGGGGTTTTGTTTGGGTTTTTCTAGTAGTAGGGATCATAACCAGGATTTTTGTTTTTGAGGGGTTTTGTTTGTGTTTTTCTAGTAGTAAGGATCATAACCAGGATTTTGAACGTGCTAAGCACTTGCTCTGCATTGAGCAAACACCCTAGCTATGTCTTGATTTCTATGAAATTCAACCAAGAAGCTTGGGTTTTAGAAATTTTAAAAGGCACTTTTGTTCTCAAAGAAACAGGCAATATCCAGTGTTCTCCTTTGCTGATCTTCCCCTCCAGAGCTAAAATCAGTCATGGTTCCCATCTACATGGTCCTTGGTCTGAGCCTCAGAAGCCAGGGGTGGCTTTTGAGACCTCAGAGCCTGTGTTCAGGGCCATCTCCCTCAGGTCATGTCAGAGGCACAGTCACTCCAAAAGTCACCAACACATGGGTCTATCTGCCTCACATACCAAGTGTGAAGAAAACTATGTTGTGAGCTAGCATAGAGGACAAAGGAAATAAAATCTTTAAAATGAGTGCCTGTTCTCAGAAAGTGATGCCAAAACAATGCAGACTGAGAACGTGATTAAAGAACACAAATTCAAAAGGCCCACCCACATTATGCTTGATTACTGCATACAGGTGAACATGCTGATTGCCCCACTGGCCATCGGTATCTCTCCTGTCCCAAATGTTGTACTGCATACAAAGAGGGCTCAGGTCACATTCCAACAGAACTCTAAACAAGGACACAGACAAATTGAGGCTTTGGGCAAGAAGTGGTATGAATCATAGTTTAGCATGGTTTAGTTTTCAAAGCTGCAATTTATACACATTTCTTAATTTAGTTCTCATATGACCTTGCTCATTTCACTATGTTAGATGTAAATAGAAAAATTGAATGACTCACCCATTGTCACACAGCAAGTACAACTCAAGCATTTCTTTCGACTACTTCATCTCCTCCCACAAATTCCCAAGAGAAAGATTTTCATTGTCTCAGTTGACCTGGTTTATCGCTAGTCTGAAGGCCTGAGCACCCAGATCACTGAGGGCAGGAGTCTGATGTCCCAGCTCAAGGAGTGAATTCAGCTTTCCTTACTCTTTTGTTCTATGTAGGCCCTCAACAATTGGGTGATGGTCACCCACATTAGAGAGAGCAAAATCCACTTCACTCAGTCCACCAATCCAAATGTTAGTCTCTTTTGGAAACTCCCTCATAGACAAACCCAGAAATAATGTAATAATGTTTAACCAGATATCTGGGCATCCCGTGACCCAGTCAAGTTGACACAAAAATTAATCATCACCACCGCTCTTACAGAACTTCCCTTGAGAATGCAGATTAAGCTACCCCCAGCTGCCAATTATGACCCAGGAAAAACAGAGGTTCACATGCTTGTATTTGACCCTCCTATAAGGAATAGTAACAGAGAGGGTTAGACTGATTAAAGTATGATATATATCTACAGGTAAAATATCAAGGCAAAACTCCACTGAACAATGAACAAACAATGAAGTATAGGAATGTGAAACAGGTCATGTTAAGGGATACTGGGAGGGGGAAAAGAAAGGAGAATACAGAGGGGATGAACCAAACCAGGGTGCATCGTATGCATATGTGGAAATGTCACAAGACTCCCTGTATAACTATTATGTACTAATAAAAAGTGTTAAAAAATACCATCTTCTAAGTCAAAACCATTCTTTATACCAAGAGTCTTTCAGCTACCTTGCTCACATATCCCCTAAA
Organism: Castor canadensis; assembly: GCF_047511655.1. NCBI lineage: Eukaryota > Metazoa > Chordata > Mammalia > Rodentia > Castoridae > Castor > Castor canadensis. Next base: position 10,669,516 of record NC_133395.1, read on the forward strand.
ATTATTTTGAAAAGTGGTGTACCCATTCGTATACTTTCAAAACTTCATGAACTTAAATAGCCATAAAGAATGCAATCTCTGGTATATTGTAAGAGTTGAAATTTAAAAATGAAAGTCACAGCATACTTTTAATGTGTACAATAGAATCTAATTGCATAATAGTTTAAAAGCCACCTGTTGGGAGACAGCTGCCTCTTCTCACTGCTTCTGCCCTGATGTTAAGGACATCCTGCAGAAGCCAGGCTCCTTTATCACAGATGTGAAAATGCCTGGCGGAGAAGACAGCAAAACGAAAAGACGATGCAGGGGGAGGCGGAATACTTCAGGCCCAGCTTGTCACAAAGACAAGATGAATCAATAGAGCCAGGTCCAAGTGGCTCTTGCCTATAATCGAGCTGCTTGTGAGACTGAAGATCAGGACAATCACAGTTCGAAGTCAGCCTGGGCAAACAGTTCATGAGATGCTATCTCAAAAAAGACCCAACACAAAAAAGGGATAGTGGAGTGACTCAAGGTGTAGGCCCTGAGATCAAATCCCAGTGCCACACACAAAAAAAAAAGATCAATCAGTAGATCAGGAACAACACGTGTGAGCTACAAAGGGACTACTACTTCCCTTCAGCCCTATGCCTCACCCATCCCAGCCACAAACACAAAAATGGGAATTCTGGAAAATGTAGCTCAGCTTTGGCAGTGGACACATTACAAAGCTATCACACCACAGACCTTTCCAGGTATGAGGCACCCACCCAACCACAAAGCTCAGTCTTATATCCTAATGTGATATATTTTTATTAGTGTGTATTACTTGTAGCTATCCAGTTTTCCCAACATCATTCATTGAAGAAGTTGTCTTTTCTCCAGCATTTGTTTATGGCACCTTTGTTAAAAATCAGATGGCTATATATGTGTGCATTTATTTCTGGATCTTCTATTCTATTCCATTGGCCTCCATGTCTGTTTTTGCGTCAGTACTATGCTGTTTTTGTTACTATGACTCTGAAGTATAATTTGAAGTCGATTATTGTGATACTTACGGCGTTGCTCTTTTTGCTTCAGATTGCTTTGTCTATTTGGGGTCCTTTGTGCTTCCATATGAGTTTTAGGATTGATATTTCTATTTCTGTGAAAAGTGACATTGGGATTTTGATGGGAATTATATTGAATTTGTAGATTGGTTTCCATAGTGTAGCCATTTTCACAAAATTAATTCTGATGATCCATGAACACGAGATGTCTTTTCATTCTCTAGTGTCTTCAATTCCTTTCTTTAAGGTTTTACAGTTTTTTCATTGTAGAAATCTCTCAACTTGTTTGTCTAGCTTATTACTAGGTATTATATTGTTCAGGCTATTGTAAAAAGAATTGTTTTTCTGATAACTTTCTCGGTCTGCTCACTATTGGTACAAAGAAAAACTACTGATTTTTGTGTGTTGATTTTGTAACCTTTTACTTCATCAAAAGTGCTTATCAGATTGAAGTGTTTTTCAGTGAAGGCTTTAGGGTCCTGTAAGTATTTGTTCACGATATGAATGAATAATTTGTCTTCTTCCTTACTAATTTGTATCTCCTATTTCTTTCTCTTGCCTTATTGCTCTGGCTAAGAATTCAAGCACCATATTGAAAAAGAGTGGAAATAGTGTCTCAATCCTGACTTCAGGAGGAAATGGATTTAGTTTTTCCCCATGTAGTATAGCTATAGGTTTGTCATATATACCCTTTAGTATGTTGAAGTACATTCCTTCTAGTCCTAGTTTCTTTGGGGTTTTTATCATAAAGGAATGTTGAATTTTGTCAGAGACTTTTCTACATCTTTGGGATGATTTTCATCTTTTATTCTGTTTCATGCTGTATTACACTTATTTTTTTTTCTTTTATTATTCATATGTGCATACAAAGCTTGGGTCATTTCTCCCCTCTGCCCCCACCCCCTCCCTTACCACCCACTCCGCCCCCTCCCTCTCCCCCCTCCAATACCCAGCAGAAACTATTTTGCCCTTATTTCTAATTTTGTTGTAGAGAGAGTATAAGCAATAATAGGAAGGAACAAGGGTTTTTGCTGGTTGAGATAAGGATAGCTATACAGGGCATTGACTCACATTGATTTCCTGTGCATGGGTGTTGCTGTATTACACTTATGATTTACATATGTTGAACCATCCTTGCAGCCCTGGAATGAAAACAACTGGATCATGTTATATGATCTCTTTTAGGTGTTGTTGGATTTAGTTTGCAAATACTTTATAGAATTTTTGCATCTATATTCAAAAAATTGCTAATTTTCATTTTTTTATTGTGTCTTTATCTGGTTTGGTATCAGATAACAGTGTTATCTATCAGATAACACTGATAGAATGAGTTGGGAAGTATTTCTTCTTTTTCTTATTTTATGGAATAGTTTCAGGAACTTGGTTTTAGTTCTTTAAATGTCTGGTAAAAATCAGCAGTGAATTTGTCCAGTACTGGGCTTTTATTCTTGTTATTAGAAGACTCTTTATTTGTGCTTCAATCTCATTGCTCATTATAAATCTGTTTAAGTGGTTTTGTATCCTCTTGGTTAAGTTTTGGTAGGCAATACACATCAAGAAATTCATCCATTTCTTCTAGATTTTCCAGCTTATGGGAATATATGTTTTCAAAGTGTTCCCTTAATGATCCTCTGAATTATTGGTGTTTATTGAAATACTCCCCGAATCTTCTATAACTCTATTAATTTGAATCTTCTTCCTCTTTCTTTTAGTTAGTTTGGTTAAGGGTTCATCAATCTCATTTATCTTTACAAAGAACCAATTCTTGATTCTTTGTATTGTCCTTTTAGTCTTTATTTCATTAATTTCTGCCCTGATTTTTATTATTTCTTTCCATCTATTGATTTGGGATTTGACTTGTTCTTACTTTCTAAGAGATTAGGGTATATGATTCTGTTATTTATTTGCAATCTCTCTGATTTTTTAATGTAGGTACTCATAGCTGTAAACTTTTCTCTTAGCACTGGCTTCCTGGGTCCCAGTGGTTATGGTAAATTGTGTTTTCATTTTCATTTGATTCTAGAATTTTTTTTATTTCCTCCTTTGTTTCTTCAATGACACACTGATCATTCCAAAGTGTATTGTTCAGTCTCCATGTGTTTGAAACTTACCTATAGTTCCTCTTGCTTTGGTTGCTGGTTTAATTCCATTGTGGTCTGCTAAAATAAAGGATTGTCATTCAGTGATATTATTGAAAGGTATGCAGTAGTCATTTTGTTGGTTTTGTGATATTTGATTCTTTCCTAATCCTCATTTATCTATTCTTTCTCATATTTTCATGGTGATATTTCTCTTCATCTTCTGTGTGTTGGATTTCTTTCAGTATCTTCTGCAGTGCTGTCTTAGTGGCCATGAATTCTTTTAGTTTTTGTTTACCATGGAAGGTTTTTATTTCCCATTCAATTATGAAGAATAACTTTACTAGGTACAGTAGTCTAGTTTGGCAGTTTTCTTTCTGGGCTTGAAATATATCACTCCATGTCCTCCTTGCTTTATAGTTTCTTTTGATAAATCTGTTGTTATTCTTAGGAGTTTGGCTTTATATGATGACTTGATATTTCTTTCTAGCTGTTTTCAATATTCTTTCCTTGTTTTATATACTTAAAATTTTAACTACAATATGACCTGGAGAATATCTTTTCTGGTCTTGCCTGTCTAGTGTTTCAAATGCCTCCTGTACCTGGATTACCATGTCTTTCTCAATATTTGGTGACTTTTCTGCTTAAATTTTCAATTTATTTAATATATTTTCTATACCTTCTATGCACTCTTCTCTTTCTATGCTCCTGATTTGTAGGTTTGACATTTTTCATAGTATCCCAAGGATCTTGCATGTTCTCTTCATCTTTTCTTATTTTTCTTTATCTTTAGCTGAATGTTCTAGTTCATCTACCTTGTCTTCAAGCTCTCATATCCTGTCTCAACTTGATCCAGTTTACTGAGTAGGCTTTCAGCTGAGTTTTTTTTTTAATTTGACTTACTAAGATTTTCATTTCCATAATTTCAATTTAATATTTTCAAGATTTCTTTACCTTTATTGAATTTGTCTTTCTCTTTCATATCTTGTATTATCTTCCTTATTTCATTAGTTGTTTATTTGTATTCTCTTTGAATTCATTCAGTTGTTTGTGTTCTCTTTGAATTTACTAAGGTGTTTACAAATGTCTTCTTTGATTTCATTGAATTCTCTGCCTAGGAGAGAATTTCACTTCACTATCAGCACATCTCTATATCATTACAATCACTACATCACTCTGCTAGGAGAGAATTTCACTTCACTATCATCACATCTCTATATCATTACAATCACTACATCACTAATGTGGATTTTTTGTCTTTTGGAGGAGTGAGGTTGCCTTGTTTTTTCATATTTTTTGTTTTTCTTCAATGGGATCTGAGCATCCAACACCAAGTAATTTGTTAGAAGTTTTAATCACCTGTAGTCTTTCATTCTCAATATTCAGGTAGTTGTGGTAGGGTTGATGTACAGTTTCTCACCACTAGACTGCGAGTATAGCTCAATAGACAACCATACACCCATGTGCTGAGGACACTGGATCCAATCCTCAGCTCACTTAGAGAGAGGAAAAGTAGCTGGTATCTCTTATAATTTATAGGTTGGTACTGTATGTGAGCAGAGGGTAAGTCTGGTCAGGGTCATTTGTCCACTTCTGGGCTGCTTTTATTTTAGAAGTTTCTCACCTTTGTGTACCAGGAGCCACCATTGACCATGAAGAACTTTACAGTCTGTGGACCAGGCAGGTTTCCACTTGTTCCTCAAGGGCAGCGAGACTCCAAGTCTAAGGGGATCTATCTCCCAAATGTGTCAAGGACTTGGGAACAAAACAGAACACTGAGTTCTGCACTAATAGTAGGGAACTGAGGGATTCAGGCTCTCATCGTCCAGCTTCAGTGCTTTCAGACACTGTCCAGCAGATCACTGCCCTGTAGGAAGAAGAAAGCTGGGAGAAATCTCATGATCATGAGACCTGGGCTCAGACCTTTAACTCTGACCTGACAGCAACACATCCAGCTAAAGGCAGCTCTAGGAGAACACCCAGCAGCTCACCAGCCTCTGGGAGAAGGGAGGCTGGGAAAACTGAATGATGCTCAGAACCTGCACTCAGCACTCTCAGTTCAGCCTGGCAGCAAACACATGTGGCTAAGAGGCAGCTCCTAAAAGCCACACACTCTGCCAGAAATGGGCTCAGTGCTCTGTTTCTTCAGTGACCTCAGATGGGACTTTCTCCTCATTGGGGAGGATAGAGCCACCAACCAACACACCATTCACTTCGTAAGATGCACCAACACTCCCTGAGCCAGGATCACTTCTTGTTTTCAAGTCCTCAGAGCACCTCAGTCTCCATCAGTTCCCTCTGGAGATGGTACCTTGCTATAGCTCTCCAAGATATGAGGAGCTACAAAAATGTCTTTCTTGTCCAAAGTTAGCCTGGGTCTGGTACAGTGGCTCAACTGGTATAGCACCTCCCTAGCAAGCATGAGATCATGAGTTCAAGCCCTACTACTACTACTACTACTACAAAAAAAGAGTCACCCCAAAGCTGGCCTCCCACACAGGAGCAGTTACTGTTTCATCAAATCCCTGCTCTTGGTTCAAGGCTTGGGGGAAGTATGGACTCATCCTGAAGCCAGAATTGCCAGTCTATTGCCAGGGCCACCTGGCTTAAGTTGTCTTCATGTCTTCTTCTTCCTCTCCCCACAAGATAACTGGACTTGGAATGAACCATTTTCTACTTTTCTCTGTTGCCTGTTTTGCCATGTCCTGTCACCTGTTTTGTGATTCTCAGTACTCTTCTGCTCTTTCCCTCTCCAGAATATAGTTTCTCCTTTGTAATGCTCACTTTTTTCTTTCACATGGTCAAACAGGAAGCTTCTAATCCACCATCCCTCCCTGCCTTCTCTGTAGCATATTTTAATGCCCAGAAGAGCTGCTTTCATCTCATTACCCCTCTTCCAATAAAAATATATTTATACAAATTTAAAATGTTTAAATTTGTTTCATTTCCTATGACCATAATGTTCTAAGTGTTAAAAAGTCTTTCAGATTGTGTACTCATTAAGATTATTATTGATTGGTAAACAACATATCATAAATGTAAATATTCCCTGGGCTAGTGATATAGCTTAGTGGCAGAGCATCTACTAGTATGTACAAGGCTTGCAGTTAGATCCCCAGAACTGAAAAAAGAAAAAAGAAATGTAAATATATTTCAAATTTGAATAAATATAATTACTAAGCTTTAAAGGAAATTTTTATTAGAAATTAATCATCCCAATGCAACACTGCTAAAAAATGAGCCTACTAAAAACTACTATATATAATTCTATGTTCACAAGAAGTTAAAAAGATTGAACATTTTATAACATGATGATTAAGACTGATATACTTAAGTAAATATTTTATTATAGGATGTGATAAAATAAGCTTAACTGTTTAATTAGATAACACATTCAGGTTGTGATGAGGCATGCTTGTGATACTGAAACCGGAGTTTTGGACCCAAGGCCCAAACTCCTGGGATTCCACCTGCCAGATCCAGCCACTCGCCCCCATATGCCAAATAAAGAGAAATGGTGAAGCCAGAGAAAGGAGATTTATTTCACGGCTCAAGACATGATGTGGGAAAAGGCAGAATAAGCACTCAGCCCATCTTCAGCCATCTTTGGGCTACAGACATGAGCTAGAGGTTTAAATAGACAAATAACTGGGGACAGAGGACAAAAGTATGCATAGTTAAACAGTCCCAGTCAGGGGTGTGGTTTGGTTGGTCATCATCTCAGTCCTTGTTCTGGAAGAGGTTCTGCAGTTGTTATCTAGAGTCAGGCTGGTGGCACACCCTCACAGAAGGCTTTACTGTTAGGGGTAGTCATGAAGATGTTATTTATCAGTTCTGTCTTCTCTGGAATCCAAGGTGATTGCAAAGTGACTGCAAGGCAAATGATTTAGAGCAAAGATAGATAAAGAATGAAGGAGAGATGCCATGCTTTTCTCCTGCTTTTAGTTAATCTGTAACCCTGAGTAAGAAGTTGGTGCTTTTCAGCAAAAGCAGTTTAAGTACTCCTATAATACCAGCTACTCAGCAGACAGAGACAAGAAGATCATGGTTCAAGGCCAGCCTGGGCAAAAACTCAGCAAGACCCTGTCTCAAAAACAGGCTGGACATTATATTACCTGCTTGTCATTTCAGCTATTCAGGCATTGAATGTAGGAAGATCCTGATTCCAAGGTTGGCCCAGACAAAAACCACAAGATCCTATCTGAAAAATATTATAAAATAAAAGGTTTGGAGTTGTGGCTCAAGTGGTAGAGAGCTCTGGCCCAGCAAACCCAAGACGCTGAGTTCAAGCCTAAGTATTGCAACAAATAAAAATTAACTTCAACCTGAGTCTAAAAGAGATCACATAAAAATTTTATTGAAGAGTTTTACATAATGAAAATTTATTTTAAAATTTATAATTTTTTTGTAGTTCTAGAAGCACTGCAGTTTCATTTTAAAGGTTCTGTAGAACTAACTTGCTGTCAGTTTGTTCAAAGATCTCTTCTCTCCAGCTAATAAAACAGACTAAGGATGAGTTGTAAAAAGAGCTGAAAGGATTCCTTGTAGTTCTGTGAAAAATACGCCAAAAAAATATCATTTTTAGCACTCAGTATTTCTTAAAGGCACTTTGCTTTGTGCTCACAGAATTTGCATTCTTTGGCCAAAGGAGGTGATGGAAGAGATGTAATCACTAAACAAAAGCTGGCATTACCTTTCACTACTCCTTTATCTGAACCAGAACATTTCAGCCCAGGTCCAAAACACCAAATTTCACCCTCTCTAGAATAGTAATTAGGACAGAGAAATGCAGGAACCCTCATGGGCTCTTTGTACTCTTTTTAATGGCTAAAGGAGACTTCCCTTTATTGGAGGTCCAAGAGGTTTGTTCTCTACACTTCTAATCCATGGGTGAGATTTGGGATGGGTTAAGGGTCTGATTTTGGTTCCCACCTGGAGGAAGTACTATTGTGAACTCAGGAAATTAGTTTTAGGAAAGAAGACCTATAAAATCTAAGGATCTGAATACAGATCCCATTCAAACTCCCTCCCCTCCATCTTCTACCCCTGAAAAGCAGATGCTAGTAGACTACTCTTGAAAACAACTGTGAGATGAAACATCTCTTTATTTTCATATGCACTTCTTCAGGTGTGATTTAAACCGCCCCTGTACCTGTGTGCATATATAAATACAAAAGAGAGTCTAGAAGGCCATATGCAAAAAAAAAAACAACAGTAACTGCTAGAGACTGGAGTTGGGAAGATTGATCATGGAGGATTTGTCCTATGTTTGCCACAGGATATACTCAGGCAATCTTTGTTTATATATTTTGATTTAAAATAAATCATCTTAAAGTCTGAAAAAAATCATAATTGGAAAAAATGTTGGGATGAGGAGGAATTGGAGCTGGGTAAAACGTGGTGTGTAAAGACAATAGAAGCTTCTAGGAGGTTTGTGTGGCTCCAGAGTTGGGGTTGAACAAGCCAAACATCAACGAAGTAATTTCATCAGTGGATTTTTGCAAACTTTTTCATAATTGTATAATCATTAACCTCCTGTCATTACGAGATTGTGCATTTGTCTTTTATGTGCAGCATTTGGATATGGGCATATGGCGATCCTAACCCTGTATTTCCTCTAGAAATTAAAATGCATGTAAGCAGTATAAGTAATAGCTATACTATTTAGGCAACCTAAAATAGCAGCTACTGAGTAAATTGAAGCAAAGACAGCAGTGCTGATGATCTTGGAGCCCTGTCCTTGCCAACACGAAGAAAAGATATGAGTTCTGCTTTCAGAAAGGCCATTCGCTTAGCCTGCATTTAAAACAATAAAATTATGGCATTCCCAATGCCATTGTTGTCAGTAGTATTTGCAAATGTCAGTGGTTGTCTGTTACCAAAGTTGGATCTCTGACACTGGAGATGAAATCGAAACTCTGGGCCCACTAGCAAAGCGTCAGAAAGATCTTTATTAAAACACCCCCCCAAAAAAACCCCAGAAAGTCCACATCAACATGACCCCTTCTTTCATGAGCACTATCTGCAATTCAGGGGTGAAGGGACAGAGCTGCCAGTTCTGCTTTGGAGATTCCCAAGGAAACAAAGAGGGGAAACCAAAAAAGGGAGGAACCGAGGAGCCCAGGAGGAACAAGTTCTGTTCCCAAGAGACTCACTGCCTTGTGTGAGCTACAGAGGAAAACTGCTTGGGAATGTCAAATGATGCAAGAACTACATAAACCTTCAAAAAAAACTTAATCATGATATATACCTGCCATACTTCCTATTTGGAGGTAGATGATCCTTCTGAATTGTTTACATAAAATAGCGCCATATGCAATTGTTGGATGGATAGTGCTCCAGCAATTCATCTACTCTGCAAAGTTGTCTCAAAAAACCATTCCTTCAGGAAGACCTTATCTGTCTGTGTGATAAGGAAAGGGAAAGAAACAGCAATATTTTGAGGGGCTGGGACTGGGGTAGATTTATTCTGTCTTCAAGTTCTGGAAGAAAAACAAGAATACAAGTTGTTCCAGTACTTTTTCACCTGGGCCCATTGAGCCCTGCTTTCTGTTCTCAGTCAACACACTTACACTCCCTAGATTGCATGCCCCCCTGTGACTCTGACACATTGCTTGATTCATTCATTCGGCATGGATGGAATTCTGCTTAGGCACAGTCTTTTGTCAGATATCCTAGAAGCAAAGCCTGAGACTAGAACTCTTATTTGAGCCATTTATTGGGTGATAGACCTCAGGAGAAAGAGAATAAGAACAGTGTGATGGGACAGAGGAGTACCGTTAGCAAGAGAGCAGCCTTCGGGAGGGATAGGAGTGACTCTCAGCTAGCCACCGGCAGCTGTGAGGTACCAGCACCAAGGTTCCCAGTAGCTGGGTGCAGATTCACTGTGTCAGTAGAAGGATCTGGGTGGTGCCCCAACAGTGCCCACTGTCCACCCATGTCCTGGGCTCAGTGTGAGGGATGCAGACTTGAGCCCAAGCCCCCAACTGGAAAGTGTGGACCTTCCCGATGCCCCCAAATAAAGGATGGGTGTCTTTGGAAAACGGCACTGTTTGGGGGCAAAAAGCATTTCTTTTCCTTCATTCAGTAAACACTTGTCCACTCACTGTTGGCCAGGCACTCTGCTGAGAGCTAGGAAGACTATAAAGGAAGCAGATATAAAAAGGAACTGGTACAGCATCCTTCATTATTCCATAAGCTCTCTTTACTATTCCCCTACCCACCTGGCCTGGTGATCCATGCCTAACCCACATGAAGTCATCCTTACTTTTTGCTTACTGATTTTTTTTCTAACCATATATAACATGGCAAACATGTTGCGGTATGCATATATAATATGAAATTTACCATCTTAACCATTTTTAGGTGTATGATTCTTGCTTACGTCTAAAAGCAGTGTTCCCTTGTACTGAAAGTTGGACATATAGTAATGGGAGTCAAGAGATCCCCACCTTTGATCCTTGAGGGGAAATCCCTTAGGATCTGAGTCTTTACTACAAAGAAGCTCTCTTCAATGCTCTTAGATATATTTGGTACCACTAATTCAGTCATTCAGCACGTCCATGTTCACTGGAGAAAGAAATTAAATCACTGCTCTCGGGGCTACTAACCTTAGCATTTCATTTTGATCCTTCTGATCCTCCAGCCTCCACCCACCTGTCATCGGGATATCAGCTGTGTTACTAGAAAGATCTGGGTGGAGTCACAACAGCGCCCACTGTACACCCATGTCCTGGGCTCAGTGTTAGGGCTTCCGTTTGCTGAAAGAATATAAATAATTAAAATCCTGTAGGGAGCATATTTTTTTTTTACAGGGCTCTATTGTCATTTTTATACCTGGTGGGAGTAGGGCAAAATTACACAAGTTTATTAAAAAACAAAAATTGATGGTTCCGGCTCTACTCTTCTGCTCCATGGAATGAGATCAAATAGCAGCTGCACCGAAGTAAAGAACTGTCAGTATTTAAAGAGCCATCCTTGTGGCAAAGGGAGAGCCGACTCACATTTGGGGGAACGAGCTCCACGATGCCAGGGCTCCCCATGGTGCTCTGGTTTCCTGGCCATCACTGCATCTTGGAGTGCAGATGTTCACACTCTGAAATGCTTCCAAGCCCAACCTTCGCCCTTGTTGGATGTTCTGTTTCATCATTCCCTTTTTTATTTATGATTCCCCATATTCCTAAGATAGAAGCTTACACTGCAGAAACAGTCCAAAGTGTACCCCCTACATACAAACTGATCTCCAGATTTTCAGCGAAATTGCTGCCTTTGTATACTTACAGACTGACGTGATAACTGAAAATAACTTCCATTAGCACTATAAAAACTCCAGCTGATACCAAATGAATTTCATTTGATACCAGCAGAGAAAAATATTGGCTACTGAGATATTCTTTGTTCATGGTTATTTACAGTTAGCCAGAATCCATGCACAATTCAGTCAGCCAGAAGGCGAAGATGATCTCTTTCCTCGAGGACCTTGTGTGGCAGGCCTATATAGGCTAGAAGATTGGCTCACCTTCATTTGTTAAAATGCGAGGACCACTCATGTAGCACCTGCTCTACCACAATACGAGAAAATGTCTAGCAATTAAATTCCTTGGAGTAAGAAAAACATAACAGATGTTCAAGAGATGCATAGTACCCAGACTCCAACATTTTCCCTCGCCTCTCCACCCCCACCACATCACCTTTCTATTTTGTAAAATTTGGAAACCGTGAACTAAATGAGTAGAAAATTACACCCAAATTATTGTCCTGGTGATTTCTTAAATGTGAATATTTCAAACGTATGCATATTGCCACTAAGAATTAAACATCAATATTTTGTGATGTTTTCTGCATAATTTTACTTCTTGAGAAATATCATATAAACAGTTGAAGGTCCCCATTTTACTCCCTTCCTTGTCTTGTGAAACCTCTATCTTGAAACTGCATGGATCACGTCCATCAAGGAGTTATACCTTTAATATACTGTATGTATGGTAAACATCAGATGTCATTAAATGGCACATTTATTTATCTTTCTACAAATCGTTTTCTTCATTCGACATGGATGTAAATTTTGATTATAAACATATGTAATAGGTACAATCTTAACTACTTTTATGCGTAGAGATCAATATTAAGTGTATTCACAATTGTACGAGCCGATCTCTTTCCAGAACTTTGTTACTCTAAACAGAAGCTCTGTGCCCATTAAATGACACTCTGAGTTTCTTCCCTCCCCCAGTCCCTAGCAACTGCCATCAAGTTTTATTTTGTTTTGCTTACTTTTTGTTTCTTGGAATAGGGTTTTTCTTTATAGCCTAGCTTAGTCTTGAATTCACTTTGTAGCCCCCACTGGCCTGGAATTCATGATCCTCTTGTCTCAGTTCCCAAGTGCTGGCGTTACAGGCATGTGCCACCACATCCAACTTGCCATCTACTTTTCATCTCTATGCATTTCCTTACTCTAGGTGCCTGGTGTAAGCAGAATCATACAATATCTGTCTGTTTCCATATGATTTTATTTCACTGAGCATATCAACAATATTCTATTTATATGAAGTCATATTTATTCATTTTAAATATTATATAGTATTCTAGTATATTGCAAACACTACTTTATCTATAACTCCATTGGTGTTCATTTAAGGTTCAATTATTGTCTATAACAAAAGCTGTTTTGCAGTGAACCTAGGGGGCACCCACCTGGAGGTAGAAATACTAGCTGTGGCCGTCTTCAGCTTCATCAGAGAGCTGCCAAATTGCTCTCTGAGGACTGAGTGTAGTGATTCACTCTCTCGGCAGTGAATGTGAGTCACTGCTCCTAAACGCTCTTATCATACTGATACTTATTTATAATTTTGGATGACTTAATGGGTATGAGTTGGTACCCCAATATTGATTTTTGTGGTTTTGGTTTTTTCACATACTAGGGTTCCAACTCAGGGTTTACACCTTGCGCCACTCCACCAGTCCTTTTTTGTAAAGGTTTTTTTTTTTCAAGATAGGGTCTTGCAAACTATTTGCTGGGCTGGCTTCTAACTTACAATCCTCCTGATCTCTGCCTCTTGAGTAGCTGGGATTACAGGCGTGAGCCACTGGTGCCCGTCATGTTTTACTTGACATTTTCCTAATGAGCAGTAAGACTCAGCATCTTTTCATGTTTATCAACTATTTAAGTTTCATTACATGAAATGCCTGCTCATAACCTTGGACCACGTTTTATACTATTTTTACTTGGTATCTAGAAAAGATAAATATCTATATAGATGTATAGACAGAGCTACATGATAATCATTACATTGGTATACGAATTTCAAATAATCATCTATCGTTGTTCATTATTTTCTGATTCAATCCGTATTATATTTTTCCTTCTTCTTTAGTCTACTCTGTTTTTCTTTGTCCATTTTCTTGATTTGGGCATTCATTTGCTTTCCATTTTTCTTGTTTTCTAATTAATGCAGGTGTATGAAACACATCTCCCCAAGTTCATGCTTTAACTCACATACTCCACCCCATCAACACTGTCTGCAAGTTCTTTAACTGAAAGGCCTGTGCACGTCTCCTCAGATGAACACCGTCCTTTGTTACTCCTTCTGTAGAGACCTGAAGCACTACATTTTCTTATCCTTTGTGCTCTGAGTGTCTAGTTTGGCTTTCACTGTTGAATGATAGGTTTTTGCTGATGTGCTTAGAAGACAGTTTTTGGCACTTCTTGTCACTGGAGGGCAGCAGCTTCCAGTGTGGGTGCTTATCTAAATTGCCCATCTTAGTTCTCAGGCCCAGTGCAAGATGCTCTGTTTGTCTTTGATTTTTCAGTTTAATTTTTATGTGTTCTGGGACATTTTCTTGTTTTCTGTCTTAAAAGTTTTTCAGACTGTGTGTGCCTTAAATCTGAGCATTTGTATCAGAAGGAAATATTCACCACCATTTTTTCTCTCCTCCATTATTTCTGTTCTGTCATTCAGGAAGTGTAGTAGACATTTAATGGAGCTTGTTACGCTATCCCAAGCCTTATAAAAGCTCTCAAGATTTCCATCTTTTGGTCTCCATTTACTTTGTAGAATTTTTATCCAGTTCTCTCAAATCTACCTATTCTTATCAGAATACCATGTTCTGACAACAGTTTTTATTCCTTCCTGTAAATCTTTGAACAATTAAAACACACTTACTGTTGGTGATATACCTCAGCAGTAGAGCATTTCCCTAGCATGCATGAGGCCCTGGGTTCAATTCCCAGTGATATAAAAAAAAAAAAACTTTACTTTGAAATTATTCTTTATTTTTGTTCTGCAATTTGTAATTTTGCTTGTGAACTCATGCTCAAGGGAGGATTTCTTTCCCTGGGAATCCCCAACAGCAGTTACAGAGGTAGCTCAGGTCACCCTCACACTAATGCAATCAGAACCTCCATAACTAAGGTCCAGACATGAGTGCTGTATAAAGCTCTCCAGTGATCAGTGTGCAGCTGAGGTTAACAACCACTTCTTACAACATATTAGCCTATGTCTGCCTCCAATGCCTTGCAGCATTTTCATTCAATCTCTCCTCACTGCTTCTAATTTTATCTTTAATTTGGCAACTCCAGATTTCCCTTCCTTGCTTTCAGTTCCTGACACATGGTGGAGGGAGTATTATGATAAAATGAACATATAGCATAAAATCATTTTAAGTGTACAATTCTGTGGCACGAAGCCCACTCACAATGTTGTACAACTGTCACCACCATCCATTTCCAGAACATTTTCACCACCAGAAACTGAAACTCTGTACTCTCTAAACAATAGTTCCTCATTCTCTCCTCCCCTTGACCTTTGACCCTTGCTTGGTAACCTCTAATCCACCTTTCGTCTTTATAACTTTGACTATTCTTGGTACCTCATACAAGTGGAATCGCACAGTACTTATCTTTTTATGTCTGGATTATTTCACATAGCATAATGTTTTCAAGGTTCAGAATTTCATTTGTTTTTAAGGCTGAATAACATTTCATTGTATGAATGTGCTACATTTTGTTTATCCATTCATCTATGGATGAACTTCTGTTGTCCCCACCATTTGGTTATTTCAAATAATACTATTATAAACATTGCTATACAAGTATTAGTTTCAACTCTTTTGGGTACATTGTAAGAGTGGGAATTGCTGCATCCTATGGTAATTCTGTTTAATTTTTTTTGAAACCTCCAAATTATTCTTCACAAAGGCAACACAATTCCACATTCCATCAGTGAGGGGAGAAGGTTCCAAGTTCTCCACATCCTCACTAACACTTATTTTCCTTTAAAAAAAATCCATCTTAGTAAGTGTGAAATATTTGGATATATTTTTAACTATCACCATACTCTACCAAGTATTTCTATGTATCTTGGGGGCAAGGAAATTGTGTGTCAGCCCAGGCCTTGCTGTTGGCCAGAAATCCACTTTTGCTTTTGAGTAAAACTAACAGTACCCATTTCACTTGAATACCTCTACTATAGGTTAAGAGATTAGTCACCTCTCACTTCTCTCAGGGACTCCAAATGGTCATTTTACAATAAAGGACAGGTCAAAGTTAGAAGCTAACTGCAATTTATTTACTTGCATAATAAATAAATAAATTTATAAATAGAATGTTTACAACAGTGCTAACAAGGCAGCGCACCCATAACAAGGATAATTTGAGGAGGCTTACTTAGAAAAGATCTGTTTTCCAAGGCCTGGACCAGGAAGAAGAAAACCATAGCAAGCAGTACAGTAGCCTGGTATTAATAACCTTGGTGTTATTAGCACACCTAGGCAAAAGGAATGAACACTAGAAAAGACTTGTGTTGAGGTCACTTAGAAATAAGCAATGGCCTTCACCCAACAGATGTGACTGGCCTGAAGTGACATCAGAGGGACATCAGAATCGAGGTTTAAAAGCTACACTGTCCTCATTCCCCTGCCAGTGTCCTATCAGGATCCCCATTGGTAGCCAGGATTCCCCTAGTAGAAGGCAGAGAACAGGAAGTCCCAGTTGTTGGACCTAGAGTTCAGCTGTCCAGCTGATAAAGCTCCCAATGGATATTTGAACACTGCCCACATTCTATGAACTTACAATCATGAAAATTAAAGACCAATCATCATGTCTATATTCTGCTTCTCTGTGCACACACGAACCGAGTTGATACACCTTCACTTAAAAAAGACAGGGCATGTGTTTGGTTGATCTCAGCAAGCTTCTCTGACAAGGGATCAAGAGAAGTTTAGACATTCCATAAGACAGTACAGTCATTCTCCATGAAGCTATTTCCAAGTTTTAGGGCTCCCCCTAAATTACCCATGCCATGGCATTAATAGAATCTCTCTCCAGCTTTCATCTTTTGAATTATGATATTTAATTTATAAGTTTTGTTGAATAAGTTAATGGACAGGTAATTTTAAAGTTGATGACATTTTTTTCATGTGGTATCTATACACAATGGAATTTTATGCAGCCATGAAGAAGAACGAAATGTTATCATTTGCTGGTAAATGGATGGAATTGGAGAACATCATTCTGAGTGAGGTTAGCCTGGCCCAAAAGACCAAAAATCGTATGTTCTCCCTCATATGTGGACATTAGATCAAGGGCAATCACAACAAGGGAATTGGACTTTGAGCACATGATAAAAGCGAGAGCACACAAGGGAGGGGTGAGGATAGGTAAGACACCTAAAAAATTAGTTAGCATTTGTTGCCCTTAACGCAGAGAAACTAAAGCAGATACCTTAAAAGCAACTGAGGTCAATAGGAAAAGGGGACCAGGAACTAGAGAAAAGGTGAGATCAAAAAGAATTAACCTAGAAGGTAACACGCGCACAGGAAATTAATGGGAGTCCACTCCCTGTTTGGCTATCCTTATCTCAACCAGCAAAAACACTTATTCCTTCCTATTATGGCTTATACTCTCTCTTCAACAAAATTAGAAATAACGGCAAAATAGTTTCTGCTGGGTATTGAGGGGGTGGGGGGAAGAGGGAGGGGGTGGAATGGGTGGTAAGGGAGGGGGTGGGGGCAGGGGGGAGAAATGACCCAAGCCTTATGAATAATAAAAAATAAATAAATAAAGTTGATGACATTTTTTTCACTTTTTCTCAAGGAACTATCCCTGGTACCCTACAATTCCAACTATGGCCATGCAGGAAGTATGACCTAAGAAACACAAAGTGTTACTTCATTAAAGGTTTTGTTATTGATGCTGTTATGGTATATTGGAGAAAGGAAACTCTGCTCTAGTAAGAAGATTATGAAGTTTTCTTTTTTTTTTTTTTTTGAAGTTTTCAACAAAGACAGAGTGTCTTGTCTTTCTCTTAGATTTTTCATTCTTCAATGAAGCCATAACATTTTCCTCATAGTGTTCACTTGGCTAATTGACATAAGGTGTCAATGGGGCCTCAAGGAACCTGACCAAGCACTCTTGGACAACCTTAAGTTAATAACTAAAAGATGAACATGTAAGGAATTTTTTGTTTCTCATTATTTCCCCAAAATTTATTATAGTGATATTCTGGAAGCCGATTTTCTGAGTATGCAATTTGTTCAATTCCCTGAAGCCAAGATGTTATGGGATAATGTTCTCATAAGAGGTGATCTGTACTTCTAATTCTGCGCATACTTAATGAACTATTTGAAACTATAAAATAAAAAGGCTTCATGAATTGGTAGAAAAACTGCAAATGTATAAAATGGACTCAATTTCTCACCTAAAAAGAAAGAAAGAATTGGCAAAGAACAAAGTGCATTGGGCTGAAGGTTGAAAGAGGTATTCCCTAACTCTACTTCTAGACTGAAATCTTTGCACAGATCGGGTTCCAAGTACCTTTACACAGCAGTGCTTTACAACACTAAGGAAAAAATAAGATGTGAACCCTGTTCCCAAGGAGTTAGCAGTCTTGGTGATTGTACAATACACACAGGGACAGAACATTAATCTAGCATGTCTGAAGGCATGCAAAGGTGAATATTGTAAGTTACAAATGCCACAGTCACTCAGCAGGAAAGAGAACAGTTATCCAAAGGGAGAGGAAAGTGGCAGAGCCAAGGGGAAGACATTTAGTGTCAAAGACAAAATGATTCATTTCATGTGTTAAAGACTGGTAAGGTAGACTTCGTTCAAGACCATCACAATAGGTGTAAGTGTTACTAGAATCAGTGAGACTCCAGAGAGGAAGTCTTCAAAAGGAAGGAAGCCTCCAACTGGTCCTTGGATGCCAAGTTTGTGATGTTGTCACAAAAAAGAAATTTGGGACACATCAAAATAGAGGCCAAGGAAGTTTATCAGTAAAGGAAAGGTAGAAATACAGCACATGCCCAGACATGGGTGCAGATACATCTAATAACAGGTTTAACACCAAGAGTATCTATGGTGGAAAGGTAAGTTGGAGGAATGAATTTAATTTACCCTAGATGAGTGTTTCCCTTTGTCTTAGACACAGTATATTTTAGCATTTTTGTTGTCATACTACTTCATCGACTGGGCTCAGAGATTTTTAAGGTTGGCCTGTTTACTAGATTTGGGGACACAACGACAAGGGCACTGGGCATTCCTTTCAATAAAGGATGGATCTGCCAGATGCCCTCTTCAAGATGGGAGTCCACCTTTGTGATAAGTATTTTCTTTTGTAAATACTTTTTGTACCCAGAGCAGTCATTTTCCCAGGCAATTTTTCCCCCCAGAATAAGTGTCTTCTCAAAAAAAAGCAAAGTGTCTTTCTCTATGCTTATTCCCAGAACACGTTACTCATTTGGGCAAGTGGACAAGGTCAGAGGTCTTTTTTTTTTTTTCTGGCAGTACTAGGAATTGAACTCAGGGCCTTGCACTTGCTAGGCAAGTGCTCTACCAATTGAGTAATGTCCCCAGATATGTTTGCTTTATTTTTTGAATAGGGTTTCATGGTTTTGCCCAGGCCAGTCAGGACTGCAAGGCTATTTATGCCTCCCACGATTAAAGGCATGAATTACCACAGCCGGCTGGAAATGTTTTGTTTTCTTTTTTTAATAAATTTTTATAAGATATATTCATTATACGGGGGGGATTCATAGTGATAATTCCGATTAGACTTACATTGCCCCCATTGTCTCTCCCCCCAACCTCCTACCCACCCACTTAAAGCAATTGCAAAAAGTTTCATAGTTCTGTTTCACAGAGGTATATGAAATCCATCTACCATACACCATCACCTTAATCTCCTTCATAAACCCTCCCCTTCCCACTAGTACCCCCCCACATACACACACACTATAACTATTTTATAGTCCTGTTTTTCGTTATTAATAGTTAAATTGATGTTCAAAAGTTTTTTCCCCTTTTCTTTTTACTGAATGTTGCAGCTTGTTGAGAGGTAATGCTTAAAGCAAAGAAAATAGTGCCTGTGTGCTTATAATCGTGCTATTTATTAAGACCATGTTTTTCTCTGAATTCCTGGATGTTATTTCCCCTGACTCATTTTCCCTAATCTATCCTGCCTCACAAGGATCCCTGAATTGGGGTTTTGTAGTGGGAGAAAGATTGAGCTCAACTCTGAATATAAGGAGAAGTGGGAATTTATTCCAAGGAGAAGAGTGGAGGTCGGAGGGCAGAAATTACCAAAAGAAGCATCAGAAGTAAAAGGAGTTCTTGCTAAACAAACTTAACCATATATTCACTGCAGGCAGGCCAGGGTGAAGCACATATGACCTAGGGAAGATGGAAGATTCTTTCAGATCTCAAGATTGGTCAGCTACCCAGAGAAAGAGCTTTTAACTAAACAGACCAAGCAAGGTTCTTGATAACAATGGACAATGCAGGCATAAACACAGTATCCCCAAGGATAGGATCAGGTTAAGGAGAAAGTTTGGAGGAGCCCATGTAGGCTTAGGTCTCCTTGGACACTCTTAATCAGGAGTCTGGAATGAGAACAGTACCGGGAAGCTGAGAAGGAACTGATCTAATATGAGCAGAGATGTCGAAAAATATGTCAGGGAGAAGATGAGACCAGCCTAAAGAATGAGAGTTGGTACTTTTGTCTACAGACATTGGGGCATGACAGGAAGTGTCTGAGCAGGGAAATAAGCAAACTGCAGGCTGGGAACAAACGTTTCCACATATATGTCAGATAAAAGGCCTCTGCCCAAATTATATAATGAGCTCCCAGAACTCAACAACAAAAAGACAAATGGCAAAATTTGTTTTCATGGGCAAAAGACTTGAACTGGCACATCACACAAGGAATAACACGCAGACAGAGTGAATGGTCGCATGACAATGTGCTCAACATCCTTTGTCACTAAGGAAATGCAAATAAAAAGGATAATAAGATGCCACCAGGACACACAGAGTGGCTGAAACGAGCAAGACTGACAAGGTCAAATGGTGGTGAATGTTGTGAGGCAACTGGAATCCTCATACATTGCTGATGGAATAGAAAATAGAAAAGAAAACACTTTGGTTACATTTTTTTTACAAAATTAAACATACACTTACCTTGTGACTCAGGTATTCTACTCTTAGGAATTTTTTTAAAAAACAGAAAAGAAAAAAGGAAGAAAACATGTGTCCAGAAATAACTTGAATTTTTATGGAAGCTTTATTGATAATACTCAAAACCCAGAAGCTACTCATATTTCCAACAGCAGCAGGTATAAAAATGAGCTATCTACATAGTAGAATATATACAACAAAAAGAAACAAACCCTGCACAACATAGAACAATCTTAAAGATACTATGTCTAAAAAAGGAAATTGAGAGTAGGCAGTCACTGACTTTCATCTTCATGGTTACAAAATGTTTGCTACAGCTCTACATACCACATCCATGGAAAACGCAGGTGTTGGTAGTACCAGCTCCATCTGTCCATCTCTTATCAGATTTCCACTTACCCATTTTTGCCAAAATTAGCTCATATATCAATCCTTACAAAAACCATAATCAAGAATTGTTCATCTTGATTTAGACCAATTCTGATTTATCTTCTTAGGGATGGGATATGTTGTTGCCCAGAGCAAAATATGAGTTCTTTCTGCAAGGCACAAGGAGAAATGGAGATCACATAGACAATTAACAGTGCCCACCACACAACTCTAAAGTGGAAACAAATCAGTCTCAATCCCTTGGGCTTAGGACAAGGAACGAGATGGTGAGCACAAATGGCACATGCCACATTATAGGAACCCACAGGAAGTCGAGTAAATTTCTGCCAGGCAGAAACTTAGAAATTCATTCAATACAAAAAGAAAAGGAAAAAAAAACCAAGTAAGGTGTTTTGAAACAGCTGTCAGGGAAAAAAAGAAGCAAAGATCTAGATGCTCACATTGAGAAACAAGTTAGATGTTGCTCAGTAGAGCTCTTGCCCAGAATACACAAAGCTCTTGGTCTGACCCCCAGCACAAGAGAGGGAAGGAAGGAAAGAAAGAAGAAAAGAAGGAAGGAAGGAAGGAAGGAAGGAAAGAGGGAGGGAGGGAGGGAGGGAAAGTAGGAAGGAGGAAGGAAAGAAAGAAGGGAGGAAGGAAAGAAGGAAGGAAGGAAGGAAGGAAGGAAGGAAGGAAGGAAGGAAGGAATTTAAAGAAGTAGAAACAAGGGCTAGTACAAGGCCCTGAGTTCAAACCCTAGTTACTACCACCACCACCCTAAAAAGTGTATTAGCTTGAGTTATTCTAACAAAATTCCAACATCAGAACTTTATCAGTTCTGGAGGCTAGGTAGTCCAAGATCAAGGTGCCAGTCAATATGGTTTGTGATGATAGCTCACTGACTGGCAGTCACCTTCTCTCTGTGTCCTGACATGGTGGGAGAAAGAACTCTTCTCTTCCTTTTCTCATACAGCAACAGCCCTGTCAAGTCAGGTCTCCACTCTCATGGCCTCTTGTCACCTTTACCACCTCTTCATGGACCCTGTCTCCAAGCACAGTCACGTTGGGGATTAGGGCATCACATAAACGTTCAGTCCATAACAAAAGGCAAATAATGACCTATTTAGAAGGCTGTGCCCTCTTTCTAATGAAACCATGACAAAGAACATCCTGACATTTATACACAATGGAATTTTATGCAGCCATGAAGAAGAATGAAATGTTATCATTCGCTGGCAAATGGATGGAACTAGAGAACATAATTCTGAGTGAGGTTAGTCTGGCCCAAAAGACCAAAAATCGTATGTTCTCCCTCATATGTGGACATTAGATCAAGGGCAAGCACAACAAGGGGATTGGACTTTGATCACATGATAAAGCAAGAGCACACAAGGGAGGTGTGAGGATAGGTAAGACACCCAAAAAACTAGATAGCATTTGTTGCCCTCAACGCAGAGAAACTAAAGCAGATACTTTAAAGCAACTGAGGCCAATAGGAGAAGGGGACCAGGAACTAGAGAAAAGGTTAGTTTGAGAAGAATTAACTTAGAAGGTATCACACATGCACAGGAAATCAATGCGAGTCAACTCCCTGTATAGCTAGCCTTATCTCAACTAGCAAAAACCCTTGTTCCTTCCTATTATTGCTTATATTCTCTCTTCAACAATATTAGAGATAAGGGCAAAATAGTTTCTGCTTGGTAGCGAGGGGTTGGGGGGGTAAGGGAAGGGAGGGGAGTAAGGGAGGGGACAGGGGAAAGTGGGGAGAAATGACCCAAACATTGAATGCACATATAAATAAAAGAAAAAAAAAAAGAACATCCGGACATTTCTCCACATGGAACATTTAATTCAGTTGAGAGAAAAATATGGTGGCAGTCCTAAACAAAAACCTTTCCTTGCTAAAACTGGTCTGAGAGATGCCCTGATTGTTTCAGACTCTCAGGACACCCGTGGCTGCATTAAGCAACTTGCCATCCACTAACACAGCCAAGCTCCTCATGCTGCTGGAGCAGATGCGTTGTTTACAAACAAAATCCACTGGCTGGCATAGAGTAGCTGTGATTAAGTTAATGACTAGGTGCTGTTTTAAGATGGCAAATGTTGGAAGCCCACATATCTTGCATGCTATTATTTGGATCCGTAAATGTTTAGACAGCTGGTGGAAGTTTGCCCTGACACTGGCATTTTTATTAAAATGCATATGGATAAAGTAGAGCACACCAGCATTCCTAGCAACTAACATTCTTCTTCCTCTCTCATGTATGAGAGACTTGACTCTGCTGTTCTGAGCCAAAGTCATCCAAGGTTGAACCTGGATGAACCATAGCTTATGTACCATTACAATGAAGAGAATACAGTGGTTTCCACTTCCTTGTTGACTCATAAGAAAGAACATAGACACAAGGTTTAATAATCTCCTACTCCAATGACATTAAACTCCAGTTAACAGAACCCTATTTTCGAGTGAATTTTTCCACAAAGTTCCAATAACCAAGAGAGATAAAAGTAGCCTGCTTGGTTAAAGCACAGATGTAGGATTGTCCCAGCCCCCACCCAAGGAATTCTACAAGTGTGTTTGCAATAAATATCATAGGTCTTGACTGGAGATTATTTCTCTGGTACATATCTAAGGTTTCTTGAGATTCTCTTGATTCCTTATTCATCCAGGGAAATATAGTGAGGCAATTCCTGATTCCTTCCAGTCTTCACATTCAGGAGTCTAGTAAAAAGATGCTGCAGAGAGAATTAAGACTGAGAACTTCAAAAAAAGAAATACTGAAAATTTTCCTTCTTAGCTGAAATAAATTGTAAAATCTGTGTGTTAACATAATTGAAGGGGAAATAGAACCCGTCTCTCCCAAGGAGGATGTGCACATTAGAAAAACTGAAATAAAATTGATATCAATGGATTACAGTCTAGGATGGGGCCCAGATTGGGAACCCAGATTAGAATCCAACTGGCTGAATTGGAGTGGGAGTAAGAAGCCTGGGATCCTATTCCACTGTCATCTGTCCATCCCCACCCAACAGGGGTGGAGGTCCACAAGCTCCACACAGAAGCTAAGGATCCAACAGAACACATACTGAAACCTGCCATCCAACACTAATGTCCACAGTAATAATGAGTGCAGTAAATTACTAGAAAGAAATGATGTCCAGCAGACCTAACACAATGTCACAAACTCTCTGAGTCTATCCCCTTTTTCCTATTCCCCAAATACTAAAAACTCTCTCCCACTAAGGAGAAAGATTACCAGATGAAATTACTCACACTAAGAAATGGGGCAGTGATGGTTTCTCCTCAAATGTCAATTCTAGAGAGGCCAAGAAAAGAGGGAAACCTTTAAAAAATTAAATAAACAATCTAGAGAGACATAGAAAACATCAGGGAGTGGGTAAATTCACAGCTTTCCTCAAATCAGCACCTAGAGGAGGGACCGCCTTCACTTCTACATCGAATAGAGCTTAAGAAGCTGACAAGATGCAGCCAGGGAGACTCAACACAAGTAGACTTCTGTGCACCCACAGGTCAACAAATGTCAATGGAGCACCCACTAGATACAAAAGATTTCTGTCAGCAATGGGAGACAGACGTTAAGGACACTGGGCCCTTCCTTAAAGGAACCCAAAATCCATGGAAAGAAATGGCAAGTGAAAAATATTGGAGGAAAAAGAAGGTAAGAATATATTTCTAAAGAAAAGTATTTATTTCTTTAAATATATGTAACAAAAGAGAGGGTTGAGTTACGGCTTCTGAAAGGAGTTTAAGAGAATTTAGGGTGCAAATAAAGGTTTTCCCACTGACTAGGAAAGAAAGTTACAAACACATGTGCAACTAGGAAACCTTTGGAAGCATGGGGGACATGCTGTCATTGATTAGACATATTATCCCAGTGGCACACAGAAGTCCTTAGGAGTGCAGAATGAATCTGGGTGCATGCAGCCATTTAGGAAGCTGATCTGGCAATACAGTCAACACATGACAGAAGTCTGAACTAAGGCACTAGCAAAGAAGATGGCTTAAAAATAGACTTAAGAAATAAGATGGAGAGAAAGTGATGACCAAGACAGAATGGGTAAAAGCAAAATGGCAACCATGCAGTAAGCATCACGCTGAATTGCTTGTTTTTACTGTATCACTGTCTTCATTTGTACACTGCTATTCACCCTGTCAGCAAGCCAGAGACATGGAAGACACTCTTCATTCTTCTCTTCTGTACCCTGACATACAATCTATCATCAAAACCTTTGAAACCCACTGCTAGTTGTCTCTTAAGCGTGTTTCCTCTTTCCAACTCTCTTGACAAATGAGTTTTACTAAGCCCTGGGATCTAGAAATAAATATGACTCAAGGATGCCCACACCCCCATGACAAGACCAGCCATAGACCCTGCAATTCCAATTCTTTGCTTCATAAATCATTAGATAAACAGTCCCCAGAGATCAGTCAGAAAATAATGGACATTAACTTGACATCAGCAAACTTCAGTTAAGCTTCTTTCCTTCCTGCAGGCCCTCAAACTTAGACCCACCCTCCGCCTGAGTAGCATTGGGCCCCTGCTTAATGTCCCCTCCAGAACACAGGGGAAACACTCTGACTTACCATCTGACCACCCCACCTCCCCCAGTTCAGCCCACTTTCCATGCCCAGTTCTTTCCAGCCCTGTTCACTCCTCCCTAGGAAAGAAAATCTTTCTCTGCGTGACCTTGGATACACTTGCACCTTTCATGCTGAGTTCTCCAGAGTGCCTTACTCTCTCTTTGCCACTATTGCAATGATGCTTTCCAACAAAGTCTCCCCTTGCCTAACATGGATGTGTTCTGTTTCATGCATTGCACCATCCTTGGCCACATTGTCACTAACTCTCTTCCAAGGTGTCACTGTGGACTCCAAACTATTCCAGCCACTCCTCTTCTGGCCAGCTTATAATTCTCACCCTGCTCACAAGACTGCAACATGACACCTGCCTACCTTTCCAGACTTATCTCTCACTGCAGGTACCCTTGTTTGGGCTTTTCTCAACTCCTTAAACAACACGCTCTTGCCTCCGGGCCTTTTGAACATTCCCAATGTGATCACTGGAAACAGCCTCAGATGTTATGCAGATGCTAAAATGATCAGACAGGGAATTTAAAATAGTCATTATTACTATGTTGAGATGAAAAAGTAGATAACTTGCAAAGAAGAGATAGGAAACTAAGTAGAATTATCAAAGCTCTAAGGAGGAATCAAAATGAAATGTTATAAGTCCAAAACAGAATTACAAGAGTGACGAATGTCTACAATGAGCTCATTCAGGAGATCTGGCAAAGCCAAGGACAGTGGTCTTGAAGATTTGTCAATATAAACTTCCTGAACTAAAATGTGAAGAGGAAAAGAGTGAAAAAGAGAACAGAATATTCAAAAGCTGTGAAGCCCTATCAAAGGAAATTGGAGAAAAAGAGCAAGAGAGGGAAATGCCAAGATACATAGGTATCTCTAATATATGCATAACTGAAATGCCAGCAGAACAAGCAAGAGAAAATACAGCTAAAGAAATATTTGAAGGAATATTGGCCCTGTACCACACATCCAGGAATTTCTAAGATCACTAAACAGAATAAATACCAAAAAAATTCCTGCATACTTTATTCAAACAAGACAAAGAAAAAACATTAAAAGAAGATAAAAGAAAAAAAATCCAGCCTTATCTTGAGTGTAACAAGGACAAAAATTACACACAAGAAGAAACAGTAAAATGAAAATTTAAAAGTGGTAGAAAAAACAACCCCTCCAACCTAGAACACTATCTGTATCCAGTGAATTATAAAACGTAGAGCACCTCTAGAAAACAGTTTGGCAGTTTCCAGAAAAGCTGAACATACAATTCCCATATGGTCTTCTTTTCTTTATAAATTACCTCCACCCTCAAGTCTTTTTTATAGCAATACAAAGTAGACTAAGACAACAGGAAGCTTCCAAGGCACTAGTGTACATTTTATCATTATTCTTTAATCTGTACGTAATGTTTCATTATACCCTTACACTGGCACATATCGATTGTACAAATGGTATCACCTACACAAATGCAAGTCAAGATTAGCATAAGCATTTCTCTGAAGTAGATATTGAAATATACAGCAACATATGAAAAGTTTCTACTGATTTTGTGAAATTTCTGATACTTCCATGGAACAATGCCTTCCTTCCTTTCTTACTGACTTCAGCTGTCCGTGAGTGGCCAAATCAAACCATTCAGGTCACTGCAAAGATGACAATATCCACGAGTGGGTGGTTACTCTGCCTAAAGCCATGAGGCTGTGAGAAATTGGCTCACCACCTCATTCCTGTCCCATCACGTCCTTGCTAGATGTTTCTGCCAGATTGATATGGCTTCCATCCCTCTTTCTGTCTCGTATTTCTTTAGTAGTCATTACACCAAGCTGTCTACTTTTTGAGAAAAAAAAATCTGTCATTAAGACCTCAGACATTGTGTACTTATTAGACCCAAAGGTATCTCAAAGATAAATTGAGCACATTAGTGGGTTTTTATTCTGTGACTAGTTTATGGAGTCTAGGTGATCTATAGTGACAATACAATGGAGCAATCTTTTAAATGACTCACAGATTTGCTGAACATCTGTTGACTTCCAAACAGAATTCATCATTTCATATATTCCAGTGCAGTCTATAATTTTTCTTCTTGTCTTCATCAGAACTTATTTATGTGTTTCCACTAGAGAATTCCAAGGTTTTTTTTTTTTTTACCCCTTTGAAATAAAAAGTCATTCTCCTTCAAGAAAGAATTAAAATTTTAACACTTCAAGTCTTTATGAACCACTTCCATAGGCCCCTGTTCTCTAGCTGGGTTATTTAGAAAGTCTATTTTAAAGCTCCAGTTTATAAAGTGGTGTTAGGTTCTTTTCAGCTGTAATGCATCATCAGTATGGCAATGATGATGGTGATAATGATGTTGGTAGTATCTAACATTTACTGTGGATTTACCATGTGCCAGCTAACTTACCACCTTCAATGCCTCACTTACTCTTTACAACAATCCTATACATTAAATATCCCTCTTCACATCCAAAGGCAAGGAAATGGTGCCTGAGAAAGGCTGGGTGACTTCCTAAAGGACACAGAACTGGGTCAGAATTTGGACCCAGGTCTGTCTGATCCAAAGTTTGCTCACTTTCCACCAGACTCAGGCTACTGTGTTGATGCACAATTATGGAACCTTTCCTTCTCTCTATAGAAACAGGACTCTGCTCTCATTTTTCATTTTCATTTTTTTCATTCTCAAGCATGAGGCATGCTAGGAGTTATGAATTATAAGTTGTAAGAGAATGGAGAGGAAACCAGGGTCACACTAGACCAAACTTTCAAGGGTGCCAACAAGCAAGTAGAGAACTAATGGGCGTGAAGCATGGTGTTATGAATGGGCACAAGAAGCTCTCAAGGGATATCTTCCTGAAATGAGGCACTATTCAATTCCTCTGTCCTGAGTTCACTCAGGAAATTGGTAGGACTAAGTCTACAACTGGACACCTATGACTTGAGCCAGGTAGGTAAGGCTGGTAATTGGCCTTTGGTGGAAGTGAATGGTGATTCTTTTCTGCTTAAAATCTTGTTGGAGAAAAGTTTTTGAAACTTCATGGGCTAGAAGCATTGCTCAAATGGAGGAATGCCTTCCTAGCAAGTGTGAAGCCCTGAGTTCAGATTCCAGTACTACCCCCACCAAAAAATAAATAAAAACTTCCAAAAGCAGTGGGGTAGGACTTGAGAGGGCTTTAATTTCCTCCCTGCTAAAGCAATGAAGACCTCCTCCAACCACATCCTAGGCCCCAGCAATTTATAGTGCAGGGTTTTGGGAGAACATGGCATCAATTCCAAAGTAAGACTTACTCTCAGAACTATTTGAATGCACAGAGATGCCCATAAAGGTTAACATATCATGGACTACCTCCATCCTTCCCCTCTCCACCTGAACCCCCAAACATCAGAAATATTAATGAAAATAACATTCCTAACTCTGATGTGATATAAGTCTCAAGCCTGGGAACAAAGCTAGAAGTAGTACCATGTTGTAAATATTAATTCTTCAAAAGACCGCCCCAAAGACCATCTGGAGTATGCACGTATGAATGCTCTAACAATCACAATGAGTATACCTGTGTCACACTTGTGTTTCCAAGTGTTCTTTTATGTAATTGCTATACTCTTTTATATACCCACTACATCCTGGGAAGTGGTTTAATTATTGTTTCTGGCATAAAGATGAAAGAAAATCTGCAGAGTCACTGACTGATTTGCCTAAGATCTCTCAATGATAAAGGTCAAGACGAGTAAATTCCAGTTCCCTGATGCTATAGCTTATGTCCTGTGTTGTTTCACTATGATATTATACCACCACTCTACAAGAACCTACCTTCCAATGGAACAGAGGCAGTTATGGTAATGGTGCCCTCGAGACATAACTTTTCACTTTGCATTAAGCAAGCACCAGCCCCAACTTTCACACAACTATACAACCATGTTTTTGGAGAAACAAGAAATCACTAATAAAGCCCTGTGCCTTGGTTAAGACCCAAATACAATGTGTAAGCCATTGGGATATCTGTGGAGCCTTGGAAAGAAGCATACTTGATTTCAGTTGCAGGAGATTGATTCTGAGATCGCACTCTTCCAGTCTGGTGTGTCATTCCTTTTTCATCTGCACATAAATCACAATGTCACAAACCACAAAAGCTGTGAAATTCTGAGCCTGCCATGGAAATACAACTTCTGATGCATGTCAAAAGAAATTGGCCAAATCCTGCAGAACTTCCAAGGGGAGCTTTGCATTTGTCTGCCATTATTTTCACCTGTATATCAACAACAAGGAACATAATAAATGGAGTCATGGTACTTTTACTTCTACTCATTACAAATGCACCATTTACTCATCTGTGCATAGGGTTTTGTTTTGTTTTTTGGGGTTTTTTTGTAAATTTCTCTATTCACAACTCTTTATTCAAGAGTCTCTTTTCATTACAAGTGGCAAATTGTAAAACTTACCATTTTTGCCATGGCCACACCATAAAACCTATTGTCTCTTTCCTTGCTACTTCTACTTTACAAATAAGATGGGCTTTTCCTAGAAATATCAAGGGAATTAGATCAGTAGCACAATTCATAATTTTATACCTTTGGGTAAGAAAAAAAGCTAAGATGGAAACACGAAGGTATTTATCATTCCACCAAGATTGGTTGGTTTGGAGTGAGGGAAAAATATCATTGATTTGCAAGACTTATTCTCAGAATTCCCAAAATTTTCAACGAGCCCTTGCCAATGAAAATCAAATGGCTCAGAGCCCCACCAAAGCACCCTAATCTCAGTTAGTTATGAGATTAGGACTACTTACATGGTGCTTTTGCCTTATCAGGAGCATTTATGGAACCAGACATGGACATTAGTCTGGAAAGTAACCCCACGGCTTTCAATGATTGATTACCCAAAGGTATTGATTCTGAGATGAGAGCCTAGGTGTCTTTGTAACTACATGTCATTTCCGCCATATCTTTTATTTACAAAATAGCTTGAAACCAAATGGAATCTTTATTCCCATCACCATAGGACATGAGTTGTTTACTTTCATTTACAGAAAAAGGAAATTTCCTTTAAATTTCACAGAGAAAGGAAAATGGAAACCCAGCAGGGTGAAGTGGTTTTCAGAGTCAGGACTGGAGCTTAGATTAGGACATAGTTGCTTGCCACACATTCATCTGTTGACCAATATTCTAGTTACCCAGTGTTCCCAGAAACTGCTTGAATTCATGCTGACCTCAGAGTGGTGATAAAATAACAGGGCAGCTCCCAGGTGAAAAACAAGCATCACCCCACCCTCTCCTCATTCCACACATAAGGCACCTGTGGCCCAGAGTGGAGGAAGAGGGTTGCAGTGGAGGCTAAATGCCACCTCAACCCATCTCAGCCTGAAGCTGGACCCTTACAGCAAAAGACAGTTTAACAAGAGAAAAACAAACAAGTTTAGTATATGCAGCCCGCATTGTGTCAAACAAACCTCTATGAAAAGTGATTCAAAGCAGTGGATTAGAAGTCTGGTATATACAGCTTTTCAACAAGGACTGGGCATGGTGTCACGAGCCAATAATGCCAGCACTTGGGAAGCTGAGGCAGGAGGATCTTGAGCTCAAGGCCAGCCTGGGCTGCATAATTAGACCTTGTCTCAAACAAACCGAAAAGATATTCAACAAGGAATAATAAATTATGGGGAAAGGAGAAGGCGGGGTGGGGGTGGGAACTGAGGGAGGGAAGTTCATTTGCAGATTCCTTCCATGCTAAGGATTTAAGGTTGGCTTCAGTACAGGAGAACTTATATCCTGTCATTACACAGACAAGGGGCAGAAGAGGAAGCATTTTTCTTATTTGCTGCTTCATTGCTTCTAGCCCAAAAATAATTTTTATGCTAAAAAGGCATATTTTGGGGAGCATATTCTGGTGTCCTTCAGGGTTCTGGCACCTTCTCTGGTCCAGGATTCCTGTCTTCCCCAAAGAAGAGGGCTGGCCCAGGCCTTGACTGCCTCTTGAGGAAATGGGTAGCACTTAGGATGGCCAAAGATCCCAGATGCCTAGAAGAATATTATTTTATATCTGTTGGCCTTGTATTATTATTAATAGCCCTTTCACTCTCAAAAGTGAACATTGTCAAAATATTTGAACAATTTACCATATAGCCACTGTAATAATTACAGAGACACTATTTCTACCTGGGTGGACCCAATAATGGATACAAATTCTTTAAGGCATTATAAGAAAACTGAATGGCCATTCCCAGGAACTAAGAAAAAATACAAAATGTTCTGCATCGTGCACTCAACAAATATTTATAAGGCATAGTATTTAGTCTTATGTTGAGTATGAAGATGTATAAGGCTACAGCCCTGTCCTACTTATGAGTTAGCAAGGTTCATCCTCTTGCTTAAGAGTTCAGTGTCTCCACGTTACTCCAGAGGCACCTGCACACCCATGTTTATTGCGGCACTATTCACAATAGCCAAGTTATGGAAACAGCCAAAATGCCCCACCACTGACGAATGGATTAAGAAAATTCCATTTTCTTAATGGAGTTTTATGCAGCCATGAAAAAGAACGAAATGTTATCATTCTCTGGTAAATGGATGGAATTGGAGAACATCATTCTGAGTGAAGTTAGCCTGGCCCAAAAGACCAAAAATCGTATGTTCTCCCTCATATGTGGACATTAGATCAAGGGCAAACACAACAAGGGGATTGGACTTTGATCGCATGATAAAAGCAAGAGCACACAAGGGAGATATGAGGATAGGTAAGACACCTAAAAAATTAGCTAGCATTTGTTGCCCTCAACACAGAGAAACTAAAGCAGATTCCTTAAAAGCAACTAAGGCCAATAGGAAAAGGGGACCAGGAACTAGAGAAAAGTTTAGATCAAGAAGAATTAACCTAGAAGGTAACACACACGCACAGGAAATTAATGTGAGTCAACTCCCTGTATAGCTATCCTTATCTCAACCAGCAAAACCCCTTGTTCCTTCCTATTATTGCTTATACTCTCTCTTCAACAAAATTAGAGATAAGGGCAAAATAGTTTCTGCCAGGTATTGAGGGGGTGGGGGGAAGAAGGAGGGGGTAGGGTGGGTGGTAAGGGAGGGAGTGGGGGCAGGGGGGAGAAATGACCCAAGCATTGTATGCACATATGAATAATAAATAAATAAATAAATAAAAGAGTTCAGTGTCTCATATCTGTCCTCCCTTCCTGCCTATTGAAATCCCAAGTCCTGTGAGTTTGGTTTTCATTATTAGGCTTTGAATTCTCCAGATCTCTGCTTGTATGGCCTGATCTTTGATAGTCCTTCTTATTCTGCCTTGATATAGTGAAATGGATTCCTCCAGGATGGCTCTGATGATGCTTGTTTCCTTGTATTCACACCCTTGCATAATCCTCTCTCTGACTGTTCAAGAGACTTACCAACACACTTCTCAGGAAAATACGGCAGAAGTTATGCCATAGAACTTGGGAAATTAGGTTACAAAAAGACCAGCTTCCCTCTTGGGTATCCTCTGTTGTTCTCATCTTCCCCATTCTCAAGGAAGCCAATTTGCCCTATGCAGAGGCCGAGGCAGCAAGGTATTAAAGGATCATTGACTCTAACCAACAACCAGCAAGATAAAAGCTCTCAGTTCAATAACTCACATGAACCTGAATTTGCCAATGCTCCCATGAATCAGCTTAGAAGCAGGAGTTTCTTTAATCAAGCCTTCAGATGAGACTGCCCCCCACCCCGATGACACCTAAATTACAACATTCTGGGAAACCTAAAGGCAGACACATACAGCTAACCTGCACCCAGACTCCTGATCCACAGAAATGGTTAGATAAAAAAGTGTTTGATGTTTTAAGGCCCTAAATTTTAGGGTAACTTTATGCAGCAGTACATAACTACAGTTTGGTCTTGTCTAGTCCTATACCAGATACAGATTTCTCATTATCTCAGTCTTGACATTATTCCAGATCTCAGTATAGGCTGAGAAACCTTAACAAAGACTGGTACTGCTCTGTCCTTCACGAAGACTTAAGACAGTCAAGGAAACTTTCATTGCACTGTCCTCTGTTGACCATACTGTCAATTTTCTTATAAACTCAGTTCCTGGCATCACCTGTGAGCCATGTAGCAGAGTCATGCAGTGGGTGCCTGGACCTCCTGGGGTCCTACTCTACCTATTTCACTTTCACAAATAGTTGGATCTTAAATCCATCTCTGTTTTTCTTAGCATTTCTGAAGCAGATGGAGGACTAACTATCTTGCAAGATCAAACCACAGAGTTTCAAATTCAATTCTTACCAGCTTTTTTTTTTTTCTTCTTTCATGGAGGTGAATAAACCATGGAGGAGCTTCTGTGTTTCTGTGGTATTGTGATAAGTTACAGAACCAAGTGTGTTTGAAGGATACCATTGCCTCCATTCAAGAGTTAATGTTATTTTTAAATAAATAAACACTGAACTGCACAGAGCCAGCACCTGAGAAAGCATGACCAGAAGGCACAGGTGTTCCCACTGTGTAGAACTTCAGTGTTGGCGGGCTTCATACTACAGGCCAAACTGACTTCTCTGATAAACATTGCATCTTGTCTTTCTATGGGAGCAATTCTTCAACCATCTAAGTGTTTCTGCATCCATTAATGTCTCATCCTTAAAAGCCTGACTACCAACAGCAGAGAAAAGCTGAAATCTCATCACACCCTGTGCCCAGTCTCCTTGGTTAGAGATCAGAAAACAAAATGCTCCACATGAAAGCACAAGAATATAACTTTTTATTCTCTTATATAAGAGCAGAATTACACAGAAGCAGAATAAAATTTCCTTCTGAGAAACGAATGTCTTTTACCTGATGATCATAAATGATTCTAAATACTCAGGTTCCATATCCCAGGCAAGACCCAGATACAGAACCATTGGAAATCATCCAGAAGAGCAAGAGGGTAACAACTCTACAAGTGTACAACGCAGAATTTTTCATCCTTTTCACTGCATTCCCACAAGGTAACTAAGGCAGCTCTGCCTGCAGCAAGGTGATTGTTTTGTGACCTTTATCAGCCACAATGTTCTTGTGTTTTAAAAGAACACAAAGGGTGACAAAGTCAGCCAGGTAACAGTCTGATCCTTCTGAAACTCATGTCCAGAAAGCAGAGCCAAGCTACACCAGCTAGCATTAAGATACAAAGGCATTTCTGTAACAGATACAGATGTGCAACTCACCTCAGTGTTTTTTAGGATCTGAGCCTAGAAAAGGAGGGTAAAACAGAATTCCTGATTCAGAATATTCCATAGTTCCATCCTTGGGAAAGTGAAGGGAAAGAAGCCAACATGAGGATTCCTCTGAGATCCCATGAGAAAACTTTCTGTGCTTAAAGCAACTGAGGCCAATAGGAAAAGGGGAACAGGTACTAGAGAAAAGGTTAGAACAAAAAGAATTAACCTAGAAGGTAACACCCACGCACAGGAAATCAATGTGAGTCAATGCCGCGTATAGCTATCCTTATCTCAACCAGCAAAACCCCTTGTTCCTTCCTATTATTGCTTATACTCTCTCTACAACAAAATTAGAAATAAGGGCAAAATAATTTCTGCTGGGTATTGAGGGGGGGGAGAGGGAGGGGGCAGAGTGGGTGGTAAGGGAGGGGGTGGGGGCGGGGGGGGAGAAATGAACCAAGCCTTGTATGCACATATGAATAATAAAAGAAAAATGAAAAAAAAAAAAAGGTCATCAGGGTTAATGAAGAGGGCCTTTGGTGTTTCTTTAATGGGTGGTCTTTCCCCACCCAACTAACCAGGATTGCTAGTCCTTAGAGGTCATTTATTACCTGTGCTTTCTTTTATTAATTAATGCAAATTAATTATAAAAGGGGTTTCATTGTGGTATTGCATACATGCATATAATATCCTTTGGTCAAATTTACCCCCATTACTCTTTTTTAACCCCCCTCCAGCCCCTCCTTAACAGTTCTTAGTGGGTTTTGTTATGCTGTTTTCAAATATATGTGTACTCTAATTGTATTGACCCTCATTACCCCTCTCCACCCTGCTGGTTACCCCTGCCAAAAACTACCCCTTTTAAAATAATGTCATTACTCTTTTTTTAGGTCTAGAGTCTGTGAAAACATGTGATATTTGGCTTTCTGAGTGTGGCTTATCTCAACATGATATACTCCAATTTCATCCATTTTCCTACAAATGACATAACTTCATTCTTCTTTACTGCTGAATAATACTCCATTTTATATACAGTGCATACCCATTTTCTTTATTCATTTATCAGTTGTTAGACACCTAAGCTGATTCCATAGTTTGACTATTGTAAATACAACTGCTGCAAATCCAGGTGTGCAAATAGCTCTATTATATTCACTTAACATTCCTTTGGATATATGCCCAGGAGAGGTGCAGCTGGATCTTACAATAATTCTACCCTTAGCTTTTTGAGGAACTTCCATACTTATTTCCATAGTAGCTACACCAATTTACATTCCTCCAATAGTGTATGAAGATTCCTTTTTTCCCATGAATCCTCATCAGCATTTGTTACTGTTTGTTTTCTTGGTGATTGCCATTCTAATTAGGGTGAGATAGACTCTCAGTGTTATTTTGGTTTGCAGTTCCTTTATAGCTAAGGATGTTGAACATTTCTTTATGTATTTATTTGCCATTTGTACTTCTTTTGAGAACTGTCTGTTCAAATTGCCCATTTATTAATTGGGTTATTACCTATATTTTCTATTGACAAATCTGAACTAGTCAGGGTTCCCAAACGAACAGAACCAATAGGATATATATATAGCTATATATAATTTATATATATATATATATAAACCCATGTATACACACACACACATACATGGATTTATTGGGCTGGCTTACATGTTCAGAGGCCGCATAGCCCCACAATGGCTCTATTTCTCATTTCTATCAGGCACTGTGAAGCATAGGAGTCACTGCCTCCAATTCCCAGCTACCCAATCACTCTAAAATTTTCATTCAATTTATCTCTAAATAGTCCTTTGAGAAAGAAGGGAGCAGTGACTCACACAGTCAATAATCCAGAATACCATGAGTCTCTTTCTTTCCCAGTATTTATGTGTCCCTTCATACACTAAATTAAAAGGCAGGCACAGCAGAACTGCCAAGTTCATCCTTGAAGAGGGTGAATGAATATAAATCAACTCAAACTCTGACTTGATTACTGCAATTTCAGCCAAAAGGAATCAAATGAAGGCCACATCTCTAAAGTAAACATTATGACCTCTTGGAAAAACAAAATGACAACACATCCATGTGCATTATGGAGGTAGCACTGCTCAGTGGTGAGAGACATATTTCTGGAATCAGACAAAGCTTGGGTGGAGTTGCAGCTCTACCATTTCCTCACAGCATGACCTTGGGCAAGGTACTTCATCTTCCTGTGACAAGTTTCTTTATCTGTAAAACATGGACAGTTGTGCCTATCTCACAGAGCCTTTGTGAAGAGTCAGGTAGTACACCTGGCATTGTGGGTACTTCCTGGCACATGCTAAGTGCTGGATGAGTGACTCCACATCATTGCCTCCGTAACTCCTTAGCCTTGATAGAGTATGAATATGAACAATAACACTACTTTCTCTGGATGCCATAAGTCCCAATTTTTGTAGTGCACAAGCAATTCAACATCATGGGAACACCAGGCATTGCAAGCTGAAGACATATTGGATGCATTCTTAAGATTCTGATGACAGACTCACATGATAAATATTATATTTTCGAGAATAAATTAACAGATGGATTCAGTAAAGGTTTATAACTTTTCCAAGAGTTGTTGAAAATTGAGAGGGCATCAGACCTTTTATTATAAAACTATTTAGTTCCTAGACCCATAGTACCTAACTCAGCCTTCATGCCCTCTTGGATTACGGCTCACAGTTTGATAGATAAAATCAGATTTCTTTTTAGCTTTCTTGACTAAAAATGGAGAATTCTTTCACCTATCAAGGAAGAAGTCTTGTCCAACACTTTCCCCTTATCATCTGGATTTTCTGACCCTGCTCTCTATTTACCACTCTATGCACAGTGCAGTCCAAGCACACAAGACAGTTGAAAGGCAGGAGTACATGTTGCTTCAGAAAAAGAAATGTGAAAGCACAGATTTCCTTCATGGAAAGCCACCACTGGAAAAAGGAGCATGTCCTGGTGTGCTCACCTTCCCTTAGGTGTGATCAGTTATGTCCACCAGTAAGGACCACACTTTACTTCCCTCTGTCACACCAATACTTCTGGTTAAGGTTATTCCAGCTGGTTGGCCCAACCTCCCCTATGCTGGTGGTCCCTGGAGCAACATGGATAAAAGTAAGTTAAGACAGGCAGTTTCCAGTGAGGTTTTAGAAACTGAGAAACTGCCTGTCAGATGTCACCCTTAACCAAAGAGACTAGGCACCAGGTCAAAGATGGGGGTTGATGTATAAAATGCACATGAATGAACTCTTATTGGAGGCTTAGATGGGAAGAATGGAGTAAAAAGAATTCTCAAAACTCACCTGGAATGTGGTTCAATAACATCTGGCCTGGTCTACCCAAAGCCTTTCAATCCTTGAGCTCTGGAAGGTGTCTTTTGCCTTCTGATCACACCTCCAAGCTGGTAAACCTAGAGAAACACAAGCATTTAGTCATTAGTCAGTGAAAGAGTGTGCAGCCAGATGTTACCATGTACAGTGAGAAGCTGAGCAGGGCTTCATCTGACCACTGTGTGTACACACCACCACATCTCAGATAGAATCCTGACTGCGCTCCTCCAAGGGTGAATCTCAATCAGACATTAGCATCAGAATCACAGAGGTTCACATCCCACTCCAGATCTAGAGAACAAGAAACTCTGGGTGTTGGGTCTGACAATCCAGGATTCGCTGGCACTCCAGATGATTCTGATATTCATTCAAGGCAGAACTACTGCCTCAGAGCAATAGTTCAACCCAAATCACTTTCAAAAGAACAGATATTTAGGTCTTAACTGAGAGCCTTGTGTAATGGGAGTTGTAAATACTACCCAGGTGTTTTTAATATGCAGCCCAGGCTGGGAACCTCTGCCTTGTAAAATAGACACAAATGAAGTCCTCATTTTCAAACTCCTTGGAATTTCACATAAAATTGGGTATCTATGCCTATTCATGTATTTCTGAGGCAAGTTCTATCAAGTTCTCAAATGGGTCTGTTATCCCTGAAGTAGTTAGTAATGTGAATGCTTAAGAAAGAGGTGTATTTCCTGCTATTTACTTAGTAATCAGGAGATTTCATTGAGAAAGTAGCATAAATATTAATGAATACCAGAGGTGCTAATGTGATATGAATTAACTGTTTCAATGTGATTTCAAACATTTTAGAGTCTTTATCACTGTCAACATTAGAATTTATTCCATACCCTAGGAAACAATCTACCATGTTGTATTTTTCTCACTTGACCCCAGTGCAACTCTATGAGCTATGGCACAGTACAATCAGCCCCAAATGACCAGGACTTAGTAACTGACTGTATATGGCTGTATAATCAGCCCCAAATGACCAGGACTTAGTAACTGACAGCTTACTTAATTTTTGCCCCTACTTCCAATTTAGGACCAACCAGACAAAGTCAAATGTGCTCCTCTAACCAATCATATAGAATGCCCTACTTCTATTTAGTTGTCTCCAGCTTCCCAATGCCACTAGCTACCAATCAGGACACTCACAAAGCCATTCTCTCTTTCTACTACAAAGCTTCCCCGTTTCTCTGCCTGCCTTTGAGTCTCTGCATAAGTAATTATGGCTGACTCCCTTGTTATAACAAACTCAAAATAAATAATCTTTGCTTTTCTTATTTGGCTGGTCTTCAGTTTTTCCACAGTTATTATAGACTTTCTTTTCCTGGTTTCAACATCAGTGAATATTGCTAACAGCTTAACACTGCATATACCAGTATGCTGAAAGGATGATACGTTTTCAAGTTAGGTCAGGGTAGGAAGAGAACTTTCTATAGACTCTTCCAGTGCATTAGTCAGATTTGTGCTGCTTTAGCCTCTGGTGAGTGTGGCCGATGGAGGGGCATTGTGGTCCACAGGAGAGAATGGTCACATCTTGAACAGAAACAGAGAAAAAGAGTGGGAAAGACCAGGACTGATCCTTTTAAAACATCCTCTTGCCTGAACTCAAGTGGTTGCACAAGAATCACCAAGGGGTAGCATACAAACTTCCTTCTGAGAGCACTTTCTCCATGACCTAATGACCTTCCAGAAGGTTCCACCTCTCAAAGATTCCACCACCTCCCAGCAGCACCACCCTAGGGGCCAAGCCTTTAACACACGAACTTTTGGAGAACACTCAACTTCCAAACAGTAACAACCGGCATGTGAGTTAACACAGTAGGGAGATCCATAGGCTAGATCCTCATCTCAAAGTGACTTCCAGACTAAGGATCTAAATCAGATCTGGAATGGATATTTTAAGACACTTCCCTTCCCCATCCATGTCAATTCTGATCTTCACCTTTGAACTGGCTCTAGAGTAATGACAAATTCTTAACTATGTATAGGGTTTGGGGGTTTTTTGGGCTTTTTTTTTTTTTTTTTACATATTCAAAACATTTTTTACTATCATATCCTCTTATTGAGTGTAAGGTAAGTGGGACAGAAAAATAAGAAAAAACTGATGTACATGGCCTTACTCAAGTTCACATGACTATGGTCTGGCATTCTAACATAGCAATCTATGATAATGAAAAGCAGGATCTCAAGGCATTGAGGAAAGACATCACAGTATCAGTTGCTATGGCTTGACCATGGTTTGTTCCCCAAAGGTTTGTTTCCTGGAAGCTTGGTTCACAATGTAACACTATTGAAAGATGGTAAGACCTTTAAGAAGAAGAGCCTATGGGAGGTGAGTGGATCAGGACCCAGCTCATGAAAGAATGAGGTTGTTGCTGGGTCACCAACAGTGGGATTGGTCTCAGAGGAGCAAATTAGTTCTGCAGAGAGTATTTGTTATAAGACTGAGCCTGATGGTCCAGCTCTCTTGCTTCTTCTCTCTCACACATGCTCCCACCATGTGATACTCTCTGCTGAGGTCCTTACCAGATGTTGGTGTCATGCTCATTGGACTTTCCAGCGACCATAATTGTGAGCCAAGTAAATCTCTTTTCTTTTTACATTACTCAGCATCAAATATTTGTTGTAATGACGCAAAATGGGCTAAGACGCCAGCCTACATCTTGATCATGGAACATCTTTGTCACCAAGGAAAGGTCTTCTCTGTCTTCTTCCTCTGCGTACTTTGACCCCAGAATGCCTGGAATAAGTTTCCTTCACAGCCTCTTGCTGATGTAGTGGTGTTGAGATAGAAGATTGCTGAGACATATCCAGTCAAAGAAAAGTTATTTATAGCAATATGCACAAACAAATTTTGGTATTTTTTTGTTTTATTGGTTTTTTTAATTGTTTTATTATTCATATGTGCATACAAGGCTTGGGTCATTTCTCACCCTGCCCTCACCCCCTCCCTTACCACCCACTCCACGCCTCTCTGTACCCCCCACCCCCTCAATACCCAGCAGAAACTATTTTGCCCTTATCTCTAATTTTGTTGAAGAGAGAATATAAGCAATAATAGGAAGAAACAAGTGTTTTTGCTGGTTGAGATAAGGATAGCCAAACAGGGAGTTGACTCACATTAATTTCCTGTGCGTGTGTGTTACCTTCTAGGTTAATTCTTCTCGATCTAAACTTTTCTCTAGTTCCTGGTCCCCTTTTCCTATTGGCCTCAGTTGCTTTTAAGGTATCTGCTTTAGTTTCTCTGCGTTAAGAGCAACAAATGCTAGCTAATTTTTTAGGTGTCTTACCTATCCTCACCCCTCCCTTGTGTGCTCTCGCTTTTATCATGTGCTCAAAGTCCAATCCCATTGTTGTGTTTGCCCTTGATCTAATGTCCACATATGAGGGAGAACATACGATTTTTGGTCTTTTGGGCCAGGCTAACCTTACTCAGAATGATGTTCTCCAATTCCATCCATTTACCAGCGAATGATAACATTTCGTTCTTCTTCATGGCTGCATAAAATTCCATTGTGTATAGATACCACATTTTCTTAATCCATTCGTCAGTGCTGGGGCATCTTGGCTGTTTCCATAATTTGGCCATTGTGAATAGTGCCGCAATAAACATGGGTGTGCAGGTGCCTCTGGAGTAACCTGAGTCACATTCTTTTGGGTATATCCCCAAGAGTGGTATTGCTGGATCAAATGGTAGATCAATGTTTAGCTTTTTTTAAGTAGCCTCCAAATTTTTTTCCAGAGTGGTTGTACTAGTCTACATTCCCACCAACAGTGTAAGAGGGTTCCTTTTTCCCCGCATCCTCGCCAACACCTGTTGGTGGTGGTGTTGCTGATGATGGCTATTCTAACAGGGGTGAGGTGGAATCTTAGCGTGGTTTTAATTTGCATTTCCTTTATTGCTAGAGATGGTGAGCATTTTTTCATGTGTTTTTTGGCCATTTGAATTTCTTCTTTTGAGAAAGTTCTGTTTAGTTCACTTGCCCATTTCTTTATTGGTTCCTTAGTTTTGGGAGAATTTAGTTTTTTAAGTTCCCTATATATTCTGGTTATTAGTCCTTTGTCTGATGTGTAGCTGGCAAATATTTTCTCCCACTCTGTGGGTGTTCTCTTCAGTTTAGAGACCATTTCTTTTGATGAACAGAAGCTTTTTAGTTTTATGACGTCCCATTTATCTATGCTATCTCTTAGTTGCTGTGCTGCTGGGGTTTCATTGAGAAAGTTCTTACCTATACTTACTAACTCCAGAGTATTTCCTACTCTTTCCTGTATCAACTTAAGAGTTTGGGGTCTGATATTAAGATCCTTGATCCATTTTGAGTTAATGTTGGTATAGGGTGATATACATGGATCTAGTTTCAGTTTTTTGCAGACTGCTAACCAGTTTTCCCAGCAGTTTTTGTTGAAGAGGCTGCTATTTCTCCATCATATATTTTTAGCTCCTTTGTCAAAGACGAGTTGGTTATAGTTGTGTGGCTTCATATCTGGGTCCTCTATTCTGTTCCACTGGTCTTCATGTCTGTTTTTGTGCCAGTACCATGCTGTTTTTATTGTTATTGCTTTGTAATATAGTTTGAAGTCAGGTATTGTGATACCTCCAGCATTGTTCTTTTGACTGAGTATTGCCTTGGCTATTCGTGGCTTCTTGTGTTTCCATATAATTTAACAGTAGATTTTTCAATCTCTTTAATGAATGTCATTGGAATTTTGATGGGAATTGCATTAAACATGTAGATTACTTTTGGGAGTATCGACATTTTTACTATGTTGATTCTACCAATCCATGAGCATGGGAGATCTCTCCACTTTCTATAGTCTTCCTCAATCTCTTTCTTCAGAAGTGTATAGTTTTCCTTGTAGAGGTCTTTCACATCTTTTGTTAGGTTTACACCTAGGTATTTGATTTTTTTTGAGGCTATTGTAA
The DNA here is from genome assembly GCF_047511655.1 of Castor canadensis. Lineage (NCBI taxonomy): Eukaryota > Metazoa > Chordata > Mammalia > Rodentia > Castoridae > Castor > Castor canadensis. The sequence goes on from NC_133395.1 coordinate 10,712,490, forward strand.
ATGGAATTGTTTTCATACATTCTTTTTCAGTTTGCTCATTGTTAGTGTATAGAAATGCTAATGATTTTTCTATGTTGATTTTATATCCTGCTGCCTTGCTGTAGCTATTGATGATGTCTAGAAGCTTCTGAGTAGAGTTTTTTGGGTCTTTAAGGTATAGGATCATGTCGTCTGCAGATAGGGATATTTTGACAGTTTCTTTACCTATTTGTATTCCTTTTATTCCTTCTTCTTGTCTAATTGCTCTGGCTAGGAATTCCAGTACTATGTAGAATAGGAATGGAGATAGTGGGCATCCTTGTCTGGTTCCTGATTTTAGAGGGAATGGTTTCAGTTTTTCTCCGTTAAGTATATTGCTGGCTGTAGGTTTGTCATATATAGCTTTTATAATGTTGAGGAACTTTCCTTCTATTCCTAGTTTTCTTAGAGCTTTGATCATGAAATGGTGTTGGATCTTATCAAAGGCTTTTTCTGCATCTATTGAGATGATCAAGTGGTTTTTGTCTTTGCTTCTGTTAATGTGGTTTATTACGTTTATTGATTTTCGTATGTTGAACCACCCCTACATTCCTGGAATGAAGCCTACTTGGTCGTGGTGAATAATCTTTTTTGATGTGTTGTTGAATTCAGTTTGCCATTATTTTGTTGAGGATTTTTGCATCAATGTTCATTAAGGAGATTGGCCTATAGTTCTCCTTTTTGGAGGTGTCTTTGCCTGGTTTTGGGATAAGTGTAATACTGGCTTCATAAAAGGTGTTTGGCAGTTTTCCTTCCCTTTCTATTTCGTGGAACAGTTTAAGGAGGGTTGGTATCAGTTCTTCTTTAAAGGTCTGATAGAATTCAGACAAGAATCCATCAGGTTCTGGACTTTTCTTTTTGGGGAGACTCTTGATTGCTGCTTCAATTTCATTTTGTGTTATAGGTCTATTCAGGTGATTAATTTCCTCTTGGTTCAGTTTTGGATGATCATATGTATCTAGAAATCTGTCCAATTCTTTTAGATTTTCAAATTTATTTGAATATAGGTTCTCAAAGTAGTCTCTGATGATTTCCTGGACTTCCATGGTGTTTGTTGTTATCTTCCCTTTTGCATTCCTGATTCTAGTAATTTGGGTTTCTTTCTCTCCTCATTTCAGTCTGGTTTGCCAGGGGTCTATCGATCTTGTTTATTTTTTCAAAGAACCAACTTTTTGTTTCATTAATTCCTTGTATGGTTTTTTTGGTTTCTATTTCATTGATTTCAGCTCTTATTTTTATTATTTCTCTCCTTCTATTTGTTTTGGGATTTGCTTGTTCTTGTTTTTCTAGGAGTATGAGATGTATTATAGGTCATTGATTTGGTATCTTTCAGTCTTTTTAATATATGCACTCATGGCTATAAACTTTCCTCTCAGGACTGTCTTTGCTGTGTCCCATAGGTTCCGGTAGGTTGTGTTTTCATTTTCATTGACTTCCAGGAACTTTTTAATTTCCTCTTTTATTTCATTGATGATCCATTGTTCATTAAATAGTGAGTTATTTAGTTTCCAGCTGTTTGCATGTTTTTTGTCTTTACTTTTGTTGTTGAGTTCTAGTTTTACTGCATTGTGATCAGATAGTATGCACGGTATTATTTCTATTTTCTTATATTTGCTGAGGCTTGCTTTGTGCTCTAGGATATGACCTATTTTGGAGAAGGTTCCATGGGCTGCTGAGAAGAATGTATATTGTGTAGAGGTTGGATGAAATGTTCTGTAGACATCAACTAGATCCATTTGATATCTATTGTATATTTTAGATCTTGGATATCTTTATTGATTTTTTGTTTGGATAACCTACCTATTGATGATAATGGGGTGTTAAAGTCTCCCACAACCACTGTATTGGCATTAATATATGCTTTTAGGTCTTTCAGGGTATGTCTGATGAAATTGGGTGTGTTGACATTGGGTGCATACAGATCGATGATTATTATTTCCTTTTGGTCTATTTCCCCATTTCTTAGTATGGAATGTCCTTCTTTATCTCGTTTGATCAATGTAGGTTTGAAGTCTACTTTGTCAGAGATAAGTATTGCTACTCCTGCCTGTTTTGGGGGACCATTGGCTTGGTAAATCTTCTTCCAGCCTTTCATCCTAAGCCTATGCTTAGGTGAGATGGGTCTCCTGTAAGCAACAAATTGTTGGATCTTCCTTTTTAATCCATTTTGTCAAGCGGTGCCTTTTGATGGGTGAATTAAGTCCATTAACATTAAGTGTTAGTACTGATAGGTATGTGGTGATTCCTGTCATTTAGTTGTCTTAGTTGTTTGAAGGTTTGATTTTGTGTACCTAAGTTGAGGTTACTCTCTACTCTCTTGCTTTTTCTTTTCCTGTGGTTTGGTGCTGCCTGTCTTTTCATGGTTAAGTTGGGTTTCACTTTCTGTGTGCAGAATCCCTTGAAGAATCCTTTGTAGTGGTGGCTTTGTGGTCACATATTGTTTTAGTTTCTGCTTATCATGGAAGACTTTTATTGCTCCATCTATTTTGAATGATAGTTTTGCTGGGTAGAGTATCCTGGGGTTGAAGTTATTTTCATTCAGTGCCCAGAAGATCTCACCCCACACTCTTCTTGCTTTTAATGTTTCTGTTGAGAAGTCTGCTGTGATTTTGATAGGTTTTTCTTTGTATGTTACTTGTTTTTTTCTCTCTTACAGCCTTCAATATTCTTTCCTTAGTTTCTGAACTTGTTATTTTAATGATGATATGTCGTGGGGCAGTTCTATTTTGATCTGGTCTGTTTGGTATCCTGGAGGCCTCTTGCATCTGTATGGGAATAGATTTCTCTAGATTTGGGAAATTTTCTGTTATTATTTTGTTGAATATATTATGCATTCCCTTCGCTTGCACCTCTTCTCCTTCTTCGATGCCCATGATTCTCAAGTTGGGTCTTTTGATGGAGTTGGTGAGTTCTTGCATTTTCTTTTCACAGGTCTTGAGTTGTTTAATTAATAGTTCTTTGGTTTTTCCTTTAATTGCCATTTCATCTTCAAGTTCTGAGATTCTGTCTTCTGTTTGTTCTATCCTTCTGGATTGGCCTTCCATTTTGTTTTGCAGTTCTGTTTCATTCTTTCTTCTGAGGTTTTCCATATCCTGGGTGGTTTCCTCTTTAATGTTGTCTGAAGTCCTGAGTTCATTTATCTGTTTATTAATCATGTTCTCTGTTTCACTTTGGTGTTTATACAGTGCTTCTATGGTTTCCTTTATTTCTTCTTTTGCTTTTTCAAATTCTCTATTTTTGTTGTCTTGGAATTTCTTGAGTATCTCCTGTACATTTTGGTTGACCCTATCCAGTATCATCTCTATAAAATTCTCATTGAGTACCTGTAGTATGTGTTCCTTTAAATTATTCTTGTGGGCTTCATTGGGTCCTTTGGCATAGTTTATCTTCATTTTGTTGGAGTCTGGATCTGAGTATCTGTTTTCTTCATTCCCCTCTGGTTCTTGTACTAATTTTTTGCTGTGGGGAAACTGGTTTCCCCACTGTTTTTTCTGTCTTCCTGTCATTGTCGTTGGTGTTGTTACTGTCCCTGTACTGTGTGCAATTAAGTATTTTCTAGCTTGTAATAATAATAATGATAATATTTAGAATAGAAGGGTGAGAGGAGATGGAAAGCAAGAAGTTAAAGAAAAGGGAAAAACAAACAGACAAGTAGGAAAAAACAAAACAAGGAATCAAACAAGAAAGTTTCAAAGGTATAAACAGGGAGCATTAGTGTACTAATCGACAGTAAGCTGAACAGGCCTGTCCGCATCTTCCCAAGCCGTCTAGGTGCGGGCGACTGGCGGCCCAGGGGCTCTCCTGGTTTCTCCGTTTAACATGAAGTGGAGATGCTCTGCGCTGGCTGGAGGTGTAGAGGAGTCAAAGTTTTCCCTCTTCTCGGTGGTTTTGCCAGCAAGGTGTGTTGCCAGCATCTCTCCAAGATTTCACTATAGGAGGCATGCTTTCTTCTTCCTCCCTCTAGCTGCCATCTTGGAATCCCATCCTAATTTTGGTGTGGACTGAAATGACTTCATCTAGCACAGGAGGAGTAGCAGGCCAATTGTCACCAGCACCCTTTGGAACTGCTCACTGAATATACACAGTTGCCTCTCCCAAACTTCCCATCTCTCCACTTGAATGCAACCAGGTTTCTTAGACTCTCCCCAACAGGTTGCATTCCAACAATCTCAGAGTGTTCTTTCAATGTAGCTTCAACCCATCTTGTACATTCTTGGTAAAGGATAACAATGGGGATAAATGTGAAATCTTTGCAGTTCTTTTATCAGTTCATGGTCTTTGTTTCATCTTTTCATCTTCTCATTTGTAGCATTCAGCCTCCTTTCTCTTGTGCCCAATTCTCCACTGAATGTACCAAGTCATTCATCCTTCCTGTGAATCAAATTGAGGCTGAACTTCTGGAAGGCAAGACTCATCCCTTGTCCTTGAGGTTCAGTTAAAAGTACAAAGGGTTTATACACAAGTTAAAATTGAGTAACAACAAAAATATTTACTATATCACTCAGAAGAGCTCTAATTATATATTGTCTTGGATTTCACCATTTTTACTCTTATGTGAGGCATATATCTGAGACCACAAAGTATGACACTCCCATATCTTCCATTTCTATCATAGCCCTGTTAGCTCTTGCCAAGTCAGTGCTCAAAAACTGTGGTTGAACCAATGTCATTCTTAAGTGGTATACCCAGTTCACAGTATATTGAAAATTAATCTGCATGAATTCTTTCAAAAGTTGAAATAAAATCTTTATCACACATATGCACATTTTCTAACGTTCTTCCTAGATGAAAGAATAAAAAGTAAGTTTAAATCTTCTCTCATATTTAACTCTTGTGTAAGAAATATCAGCACAAGAATGGGGAAGGAGAGGGGTGAATATGATTGGTTACATATACATATGTATGAAAATAATATAATGAAACCTACTAAAAACTGTTACATAGGATTGGGGAAAAGGGAGAGAGATCAAAAAAGACTAAAATAGAGTAAATTTGATCAAAATACATTTTATGCATATATGTAAATATCACAATGAAGCCCTTTGTACAATTAATTTATACTGATAAAAAAATTTAAAAAGAAATATCACAGTTCTTATCTTAGAAATTTGGAGTACCCATATGCATGTGTAAGATGCTGAGATTGCAAACATAGCTAAATGTAGCTATGTAGCACAAATACCACAAAAATTACTCAGCAAGTAAGACTTCTCCTCCAAAAAAGGAAGTGATCACTGAGGTGAGATTTCACCTTGGCAGAGGCACATATTTAACATTTGAGTTCTTAGGGCTGAAGTTGTCACTCAAGTGACAGAGTACTTGCCTAGCAAGCACAAGGCCCTGAGTTCAAACCCCAATCCCACCCCCCAAAAAAACTGAGATCTTAAAAATGTCAAGTTAAACTGTTGAATAGAGTGACTCAAATTTATAGAACATTCTGTTTGGAATGATAATAGTTATTCTATAACATATACATAAAAGCACACATGCCTGTGCTTACAAATATACAAAAATGCACTTTTCTGAAATTTTACCTTGACCATGAACTAAATTTTATAGGAAAAAAACTAAGTAAAAATTATCAATGTTGAATATTCAAGACTACAATTTTATATATGTATCCACAAAGTTCAGTAGCTATGAATTGGCATGACTGCTTTTCCTCATGCATTGAGGATCATAGTCCATTGACAAAAGTTTTCTGGAAAGAGCTAGACCCTAAATATTTTAGGCTTTGTGGACTGGTTTGTCACTACTATGCAATTCGGTTGCTGTAGTTCAAAAGCAGCATCACCAACATGAAAACAAATGGATGTAGTTAGGTTTACAAAAACAGGCAACATACCAAAATTGCCCCATAGACCATAATTGGTCAACCTCAAATCTAGTATCATGGCCACCAGCCACATGTGGCTTTTTAAATTTAAATTAAATGAAATTTTCAATTTGGTTCCTCAGTTGCACTGGCTACCTTTCAAGTGTTAGTGACCACATGGGGCTAATGCTACCATATTGGTTAACACAAATAGAAAACATTTTCGTCATCTCAGAAGTTTAACTCATCCCTCAAGATCTTCAAACTACATTGAAATTCTTTGGATAAGTTAAAGAAAAGCATTTTATTCTGTAAACTGCTAAATCCTAGTCATTTTTGACACTCAATATGAATGATTTATAATAGCATCAAGTAGTGTGAAAGTTACATATTCTACACAAAATTGCCATGGTGTGATTTTAAGCAACATTTTAATTTTCACCAGAGAGGAGGTGTTAAAAAGCATGTAGAAATTTTATTTAGAAGACTTAAGAATGGAAAACCAAAACTATCCATGCAGTGAGATTCCCCTACATTAATCTTTTTTAAGAAAAATGTCTTACGAAACTGATGTCCAAAACACAGTAATTTTAAGTAAACCCAAAAAAGGATGAGAAGGAAAAAGGAAAAACAGTCAAGATAGAAACACATGTAATGTAACCACGTCTGGTGAATAAACCACTCAAAACTTCTACCTAGTCTTAGAAGCATGTGAAAGGGACTTTGTCCAGTTATTACCTCCCATGATATGGCCACATTTATACCCCAAGAGCTCACTCTTTATTCCTTGGAGCACAGAGTCAGAGATGGATGGAAGATGGGACAGAAACACCTTTTTAAAATTATGAGCTATTAAGCTTCATCAAATGATGACAAGGAAGCTTGTAAAACTAAACAAGACATGAAGAACAAGGGGCCAGACTTTAAGAGAAAATAGCACCATAGCATTTCCTACTTGTCCATCAAATATACATAAGTTTGCATTTTCCTGCACATTTCTTGGTGTGTTAGGTAGACATGCCATTTATTGCCCACCCACAATTCCCTTCTGTACAGAGAACAGACATTCCAAGAAAACCAGTAAAAAGAACAGCATCCGAGAGGAGCAGCTCAGACTCATCTACTCACCTAGAGACTGCATGAAGTTTGCCTCCTCAGCAGTCCATCAAAGGGGGGTATGGAAGCAGCTGTCCATAGCAGCAGCAATACACACTTACCCTCAAAACATTGTGACCACCCCCAACAGAAGGGAGGTTGGAGAGTCTGAGAGCAAGACAACTTGCTTATTGATTTTGAAACCACACCACGACAACAGATCAGAAAGAAACGTCTTCAGTTAAACTGGACACAGAAAGGATCCAATGGCTGCATGGGAAACTGCATAATTTCATAATTAAAGATTGGGGTGGCCAAAATAAATGGCATGACACTAATCAAATCTTTAAAAATGCTAGTGTACAAATCAGTCTCTCTCATTTCAAAGAAACTTCGACCACTTCCAAAAGACATGATCTTGTGCAAATGGCATGCTGGATTATAGCTGCTTAATTAACTCTGGTATCAAAAGGCAGATGTGGCTCCAATGGGAGTCCCAACATTACACATGGTGACAGCTGCCTAATCACAATTGTGGCCCCACTCTATATGCAACAGTCACCATTCCCAGTTCCTCAGCAATCCACTTTTATTCTCCAACTCACTTTCCTTTATAAAAATGGTCAGAATAGAGCCTCCTTGTAGGAATTTTATGAGATTTGATTTGGCTTCTGGAAACACACTTTGAGGATGAAGGCAGTGAATTTCATATGAACAAATAAAAGTGAGTTGTGTTTTTTCTCAGTCAGTGCTTCTCACCAGGCACAGTGGCTTACTCCTGTAATCTCAGCTGCTTGGGAGGCAGAGATCAGAAGCATGGAGGCTCAAGCCTAGCCCAGGTAAAAAGTTAGTGAGGGTGCTCACTTCAGCAGCATATATACTAAAACTTCAAATAATACATGCTAATCTTGCATGGCCTTGTGCAAAGATGACATGCAAATTCATGAAGCATTCCATATTTTTATTTTCCACTAAGGCACCAAAACATATGTGTGTTGAAGAAACAACAAATGGTTTCAGGAAAACTGGATAGCAACATGCAAAAGAATAAAGCTAGACCCCTATCTCTCAGCCAGTCCAGGAATCAATTCAAAATGGATCAAACATCTTAATGTAAGACGTCAAACTGTAAAAGTGCTGGAGGGAAAAACATAAGGAAAATCCTTGAAAATATAGGAATAGGTAATGCTTTTCTGAAAAGGATTCCAAACGCTCAGGAAATGAGATTAAGAAATGACAAATGGGATTGCATCAATTAAACAGCTTCTGCACAACAAAGGAAACAATTACTAGAATCAGAGTGTGAGAAAATCTTTGCCAGCTATTCATCAACTAAAAGATTAATATTAAGAATATATAAAGATCTCCAAAACTTAAACCCAGAAGAATGGACAACCCAGTGAATAAATGGTCAAATGAACTGACCGAACAGGCTGTTCTTAAAAGAAGCAGCACACAAAGCTAATAAACACACGAAAAAACGCTCAACATTAGCCACAAAGGAAATGAAGATCAAAAATAAGTGAGCTTCCATCTCACTCCCCTCCTATTAGAATGGCTGTCATTGAAAAAATAAAGTACAATAAATGCTGGTGAGGATGCAGGAAATCAGTATGGAGCTTCCTCAAAAAACTAAAATTAAAACTCCATATGATCCTGCTATGCCACTTCTGGACACATATCTAAGGAATTTAAATCTCAGCATACATACAACCAAGACACCTGCACAGCCATGTTCATAGCAGCACTACTCACAACAGCCAAACTATGGAGTCAGCCCAGATGCTCATCAACAGATGAATGGATAGAGAAAACGCGGTATATGCATGCAATGGAGTATTAGTCAATCACAAAGAAGAGTGAAATTATGTTGTTTGCAGGAAAATGTATGGAACTAGAGATCATTATTAAGCAAAATAAGTCAGACTAAGAAAGTCAAATACCACATTTCTCTCTCATATGCAAATCTGAACCTTAAAAAATGAATGACAGCAGTGTAAAACAGAGACTGTTCAGGGGCGGGAGTCAGTACAAGTGGGGGAAGGGTAAAAGGAGAGAGTGAAGAGGAATGAATGTGATCTCAGTACTTTATATACATGTATGAAAACAGAACTGACAACTGTTAAAAATTGTTTCTCAAGCCCTGCACAGTAGGAAAAGTATGTTCCTTATGACAGGGAAGAGGTAGTGAATGGAGAGAAGACAGGGGATGGTTTGTCCTCACACATGCATAACTGAGCTAGACAAACAGCATATCAATGACTTCAAGAACCATTCTAAAGAGTTTCAGAGTTAACCAGATTCCCATAAAATCAATCAATCCACAGAGACTTTCTCACGACTACCTATACTTTCTTTATAACCCAAATTATTACATTCTGGGGAAAAGAAAACAGTTAAGGGGATTTGGATCCCATCCTTACTGTCTAGCAAAAGTCTTCCCAGAAAAAATAAGCCTAAAATAGCACACGCTCTGTACCTACCTAACACATGGCTACTCTCTTCATGTATGTATCACATTCAATTCTTTCAATGAATCTGTAAAATGGATACAGTTATTCCAGTTTCTTAGATGAGAAAATGAATTTAAAAAGGATTCAGTGCCAAGCTCATGGCAATACAGCTATTTAGTAGCATAGCTAAGATGCAGAGTCCTGGCTGCCAACCCTAAACCCTTGAGCAATCTCTCCATTTTCCAGACTAAATCATATTGGCCCCGCCTGACTAAAGTCAACTGTCATTAGTATTCAAATGTACATTTTCCATTCTTGAATACTGAGGTTATTTCTAAAAGAAGCTTCTTGTCCTGCCTTTTAGCAGATTGTGGACCTAGGATTTTAAAACGGTAAAGGAGTAACCCAGCTCCGCCTATCAGACCTGCTAGCCCATAAAAGTATCCCCACACTTCAGTGAGGATCTGGTTTCATGATAGTCAAGAAATTTGAACTCGCCAAGAACCAGCATCAAATACATATATGTTGAATAAATCAATGTCTAGGAGTTCACTAGAACACGATGTGTGCATGAAAAGGAGAAAGCAAGTGGTAGCATGCTTTCACAAGCATGTCTACAAATGCAGGGTCCTCGAGTGAGAAAAATCAGCTGGGCAGCTTCCATGTCACAGGTGTTTAGTGGTAACAGTGGTAGACAGATGTCAGTTTGTGTTATCTGAGAGCACAAATGGACTATTCTGGTGTAAGACAACCCATACAAGAAAACTTACCTCCCATCTGCCCTTCCCAGCACTTTCCAATTAGAAGTACCAAGACAATAGGAAGGACTCAGGCTGGGTGGCCATGGGGATCCATGCAGATCCCAGTAAAACCAGACTCTGAGTTTTGGGGGGCCTCTGAAGGGCAGGGGATGGGTGAGGCTTGCTCAAGATCATCCATTAACTTTTTTCTTCTTTAGGACTTTAGGTACAGAGATTTGAATTCATTCTATCTCTGGATTTAGGGCATATTTTAATAGTCATTTTGTGTAAGGACAAGCTCTTGTTTGCTTTTGTCCTCCTTCCCCCAACCCTCATGCCTTTTTCCCTCCTTTCCATAGGCCTCCCCTGGGATGTGTTGGATATGCATCTTTGGATAATTTTAAGAATATATGCAAACTGTCATTTGCATGAATGAATATGTTCTATTTTTTATGCACTCTCCAAAGGAGATGCCTGCTTACTACTACAAATGCTCCCTGAAAGTTTTAGCCATTTTAATTGGGCAGAATGTACCCCAAGGGAGGCAAAGAAAGGATGCCACTCAGAAATGGAGACCAATAGAAGAAAGGGGGAGCTAATTGACTTTTATAGCCTGTTTTGCCCAATCCACAATGTCTTACCTGGCAAAAGACTCTTCTCAAGTCCTAGAGATGGTTGTTAGTATAGGTGAAGCCAAGGGAAAGCCAGAGATGGATAAGGGGAAAATTTTGTCTACAATCCATACATATAAGTCAAACATAAAAAAGTTATCATAATAGATTGATTTTACTCAGCCTATTTCTTCTTTTTTTCATTTGTTTCACTTCTGATATTCATAGTAGTATGGGAGCTACTTATTAACTCACCTCTTTCTTGTTTGTTTGTTTTTTAGTAGGACTGGAGTTTGAACTCAGGTCTTTGCACTTGCAAAGCAGATGCTCTACTGCTTGAGCCCCACTTCCAGTCCATTTTGCTCTGGTTATTTTGGAGATGTGGTCTTATGAACTATTTGTCCAGGCTGGCCTCGAAACTCAATCCTGCCTATCTCAGCCTCCCAACTAGTTAGAATTATACACATGAGCCACTGGCACCCAGTTATTATTTTACCTCTTTTTAACATAAATAAATTCAATTATAAAGATTCAGGTCATAATTTAACAGGAAACTATGGAAGAATATTAAGACCTCAGGTCAGAATCTTCCCAGGAAGAGGACTATCATGAAGATTATAATGCAGAAATTTAAACACCATGTAAATATTTCTTTTTCTATTGCCTTGAGGACAATAGAAACCAAGGAAGGCAGGAGGGCTTCTGAGAGTTGACCAGTGCCACTGCACCTCATATTTAAGCAGGAGTTGAAAACCCCTGGAAGGGCTTACTAAAGCTGAGTCCATCCTCAAAGCTGCTGACTGCTTGGTTCTGGTGCTGAGTGAGGCCCAAATGTCTGAATTTCTAACAAATTCCCATGTGGTTCTGATATGACTGACCCAGAACTTTTACTTTGAAAACCCCTACTCCATGCAATGTCAAGATCCAGATGTTTTGAAAGATCAGAAAGTGGACCAGGATTCTCAATAAACTCCTCATGTTTAAACAGTCTATATCTAACATGAGATTGTTTTTAAAGTCTTCATCTATGCCTCTTTGATTTTTTTATCCTCATGATCCTCAAATAAATATTTGGAGAACAATTTTCACCCAGTGCCCAAGAAACCTGTCATAGGTATTCCAACACTCTGTGTCTTTGTTTGTTTTAAACCTGGTCTGTCAGTTTCTGAGAAATGAGTGCTAAAATCTCTCTCTGGGATGTAGATTTTCAATTTATTCTTATATTTTTATATGTCAAAGCTATGATGAAAATTTAAATTGCTTTATGATTCTTCTGTCTTCTGGGTAGGTTTTGTACTAACACAATGCATCTTTTTTTCCCCCCTCTTTAATGTTTTGACCCTTGAGTTATATTTTGTCATTTAAGCATTATTGCTCCTGTTTCTTTTTTTATTAACTTTTGCCTAGTTTATAGTTTTCTTCCTGTCTGCATCATTTGGCTTTATATTCGCCTTTTGTAAACAACTCTTACCTGGATTTTTAAATTCAATCTGAGAGTTGTGTCCTTTGCATAGAGAGTAACTCCTAATGTTTTCCTTTTCTTCTATTTTGTTTTGGTTTTCAGTTCATTGTTTACCCTTTTTAATTTTTTCTCTTTGCCTCTGGTAAAATTTTCATTATTCCATTTTTCTTCTCTAATTAGGATTACTTCTATTCTTTAAATAATTATCTTTGTAATTTTAACATGCTTCTTTAAAGACATATTCCATAGCTGAAATTAATTTATATGCTTATTCAACAAATATTCAATGTCTACCTACCCTGTGTACATTATAATTCTAGACCAGGGATTCTGCAGAGTAGGAAACACAATAATCTCATGGAATTTCCATTCTGGCAGAAGAAGACAGGCAGTAAGGACAGTAGAGGCCAAGTGCAGGTGTTTACAGAATGCCAAAGGGCCCAGTGAGAGAAAGGGAGGGCAGTGGGATTTAAAGTAAGGGACACAGGGAAGCCATTTATACCACCAGGAATTGCACAGATCAGAGTGAGGAGTTTGGTTTTTGCAGAGTGAATTGAGAACCATCAGAGGGCTTTGATCAGAAGAGAGAAACCACTTGACTTGGATTTAAGCAGGTCACCCTGGCTGTGAAGTTGATAATCTAATGAAAGGCAGCAAAGGCAGAAGCAACACGCTATTGCAAAAATTCAGGGGAAACAGAATGGTAGCTTGGATCAGCATAGAGGCAGTGAGTGGTGGAAAGTGATCAAATTCTGGATTATCTTGAAAGTAGAACCATAAGTAAAGTTTGCTGGGAAACCAAATTTTATTATGAACAAAAGAGAAGAGATGAAGATAATACCAGTTTGTTTCATTGAAGAATCAGAGGACCAAAGTTGCCATTACCAGGAGGAATTGCTGGAGATTGCAGGGCAGGGTGGGAAATACTGAGGTTGGTTTGGGACATGTTTAAGTTTGGGGTATCTGTTACACATTCAAGTGAGCTGAGAAGGTTGCAGGCATAGATAAGTGCCTACCATTTACGGAAGGCAATTGGATTAGAGAGAAACATTTAGGAGTCCTCAGCACAAGTGTAGTATCTGAAAGGACCTGGATGAGCTCACTGAGACATGCATAGATGCATGAAGCTTGGGGCAGAGAACATGTAGAGGACAAGAAGAGGAAAAGAAACCAGAAAAAATGTTTTAAGAACAAGAGAGAAAACAGGCAAAAGGACAGCAGGAAAATCAGGTTAAGATGTATCCTGAAATTCAGATCCCTTCCAGGAGGGAAGGTAAGGTAGGGTAAGGCCAGAGATTGACCACTAGATTTTGTAATGTCACAAGATGCCTCATAAAAATAGTTTCAGTTGAGGCAAACCCAGTTTGGAATTGTTTTGTAGGGAGAATGAGAGGAGAGAAATTGGAGGCGATTATAGACAATACTTTGAGAGTTTTGCTGTAAAGTAGAGCAAGGATCTTTGGTAGCTCTAGTTAGGACAGATGAAATGCTTTTAAGATGGGAAAAATAACATTTTTATATTGATGACAAAGGCAAAAAATGGCTTTTACAAAAGAGGAAGAAATGAATTGATGGAGAAAAGGTAGACTATGTGGGTACATCCCTTTTCCACTTACAATGTCTTTGTTGGAGACATCAGATCATTTATCCTGACAAGTTTCCCATAGTTTCTATGTTGCTCATTGCATACCCATGGTATACTGTAGAATGTCCTCAACGGTTTCTAAACATAATTTTTAATAACAAGGCTTTTCCTTTAAACAAAATATTACGGGAAAGCACAATAGGTAAATCCCACTTTGGTGTGGGGCCAATTGGAAGAACAGGAACAAGAACCAGAGCTGCACTATAACTGTGGGGCCTTGGGTCTAAACAACTCCGTGGGGGAAAACTAATACAGAAGCAAGGATTTCTGTTCAAAGTGAACTTTCAATCACCTGAGCTTGGTTATTGAACCAAAATGGAGTAAGTCCAAAGTATTAGTTCTTGACATAAATAGAATACAGTTTCCATTTAAAGCTATTACATGACCAGAGATAATTTCCATAAGGAGGAGCCCTAGGCAACCATACTATTTGGGGTTTGTACCCATCTGCATTTTGAGAGTTTTCAGGCATGAAATCATTAAATTCTAGCTGTTAAGAAAGAAAGCTGAGGTTGTAAAGATCAAGAAAGCTGAGGTTGTAAAGATCAAGGTCTAAAGGCAATTATCATCCTGATAGTAAGTGGGATCATCTTGTGTAATGTTCTCATTTCAGCTATCAAGACCGTGGTCCTGTCTACAGAGATCAGTCTGGTTGAACTTTTATGCCCAGCAGAGGCCAGACACAGCCTCTTCGGGAGGTTCTCACTAACTCAGCTAACCAGCATGGGGAGCCTTCTAGCTCTAATTAAAATTGCAAAAGGGTGTTTTCTTGCTTGTTGTCCATTCCACACTGGATATAAAAACCATTTTACTGTGTCCCTAATGAGACAGTATACGGATTCAATGGAAGCACAGCTTCCAGAATGAACTTAACAGGAACACTTTTGTGCAGAAGCAAAGACCTTTCTTCACAACTATGAGTCTCTTGTCTTCTTCTCCAGGCTTATACTAATTGCAAATATGCAGTCAGGAGTTGTTATTTTCACACCCTCCTATTAAGAAACAGAATGTTCATAAATATTTACAAGATTGTTGTGTGTGACATATAATTTCTTCTCTCTCCATAAATTATTAATGCATTTGATACATTACTAGGAGGAAAAAGTGTATGAAAACAACAAACAAAATGGTAATTGAAATGGCTGGCCACACTTTGGAGATCACCCTAGCTCTTTTTCCCCAAAAATTCCACTATGGAAAAAGACAAGTTTTCCAAGCTATGAAAACCAGTAGCTTCAATTAAATGTCCATATTTCAAGATGAAGCCAACTGATACAGGGGTATCTCATGCTGACAAACGTTCCAATAATCAACCATTAAAAACTGTTGCCTAAAAGAGCTTTTAAATTGTCAGAAAGTTTCTCTTCTAATACAGGAATCTTTTTGTTGTTATTGTTGTTCATTTATTCACATATGCATACATTGTTTGGGTCATTTCTCCACCCTGCCCCCCTCCCCCACCTTTCCTTCCCCTCCTCAGTTTCAGGCAGGTCTAGTTCTGCCCTTGTGACTGATTTTGTTGCAGAAAAGACATAAGCATAATAAGAAAGACAAAGCGTTTTTGTTAGTTGAGTTAAGGATAGCTATACAGAAAGATTCCTACTATTGCTCTCATGTACCCATGTGTTATGACCCATGTTGATTCATCTCTAACTGATCTTTACACTGGTTCCTAATCCCCTGCTAGTGATAACCTGTCATTTTAAGGTTTCTGCTAATACAGGAATCTTGACATTGACTTTCCTCTCCTCCTCAATCCTATGCCCAACATCTTAAAATCTTTGATTATCTAAAATAATCAAAATTAATCTCAAGTCAGAAATAATAATCAAATAATGACCCAAATCCTAATCCATAAAAGACACATTCCCTGGATACCACCTTGTAAGAGATTATAGTGCACATAGGTCCAAACCTAAGAGCCCAGGGTTCCGATCTAGTCTACAAATGGGTATTGTCCATCCTGTACAGTGTTTTAAGGTTTTCAGTTGATCACTAACATCTACAAATTGGGAGATTTCCTATAAATTTTCTGGCATAACCTAAAACTTTAGAAAATCTAGAAAACCTGGGTTCACTGCTTTGCTTGGAGTTTCCATACAGATACTGCTCTACCACTCCCTCTCATCCTTACACTCAATCTGTTTCACTCTAAAGCAATTGAGCTGGCAATCCCTTTCCAAACATAATTCCTGGCCAAATTCATCTCCTTCAATAACAGAGGAACCTCAAATACAGAAATGTTAAAGACCCATTTTCTTGTTCTATTTGGTTATTTAATAGCTCCTTCCAACGATGGCATGCCCTCTGCTAGTCATTAAGGCAAAAAAAGATTATTATAACCTTCAAAGACACTGTTTACATCTAGTAAGCTGGCTAGCATCTAAAAAACTAACAATGCCAAATGCTGGCAAGGATGTGAAGCAAGAAGGACTCTTATTCATTGCTGATGGGAATTCAAACTGGTACCGCCACTTTGGAAGATAGTTTGGCACCTAGCAGTGAATGTGGCCCATAAATGATGCACAATAAATAGTATTGGAAAGAAAGGAGGAAGAAATTGAGGTAGAAGAAAAGACAAGCAGGGAAGGAAAGCAAAGGGGAAGGTGGGAAGAAAAGAGGAAGCAAAGAAAGAAGGAATGTGCATTACAATATAACTATAATAGAATGATGAGAATCTAAGTGCACAAGTTCAGATCCTCAGAAAAGGTTACCTGAGATAAGATTTGAAAAGTAGGAATCAGCTAAGCAAGGAAGGCAGTCTTGCTAGGTGCTAACTAAACATACTCTCTCTCTTCCTGAATAGCCATTCAGATTTTCTTGCAGTTAGATTCACATGACTGAATTTGGCTTCCAGAGTATAGGTGGCTAATGGTGTGAGTTGCCACCCTGGTTTGCCCAGGAATGTCCTGGTTTTCACACTAAAAGTCCTATTTCTAGGATACCTCTCTACAGGACACAGAGATCTTTGGTCATGAGTACAGAAGTTTGGGGAGAACAGTATAACCCCTAAATAGTGATCCAAATTAAAATTGGAGCTAAGACATTATTTTTAGTGTCACATGGGAAGAGCAAATATTATCAGCCTTCCAGAGCTGCTGTCACTGCTTTTCCCCCTGACCACTTGACAACCTGACTCATGGGTCACAGTAATAAATCATCCATGATTTTAAGTGGCACAACTCAGGTGATTGTATTTTCTACAGTAAACAAAGTGAAGTGTGAAATCACAGGAATACAAAAAATGTCCTCTAGATCTTAGATACTTTTATGTGAAAATAGTTTCAAGTCTATTTCATGATTCCTATGAAGATTTTAATAAAGCTGTAGGAAATACAAAACAGAAGACTGTTGATACATTGCCCAAATATAAACTAGACTTTGCTCATCTGTCTGCATATTCAGGAGATGGTGCAAACATAAATTTTGGCAAATCTCATACAATACATAAACTTCTTACCAAAAACAGCTGGGCGTGGTGGCTCACACCTAGTGAGGCAGAGATCAGGAGGATCACAGACTGAGGCCAGCCCCAGAAAAATGTTCACAGGATCCCATCTCAACTAATAAAAAGCTGTGTGGGGTGACTCATGACCATCATTCCAGCTATGCAGGAAGTGTCAGCAGAAGGATAGAAGTCCAGCTGGTCTGGGCATAAATGTGAGACCCTGTCTCAAAAATAATCAAAGCTAAAATAGTACTATGGTCATGACTCAAGTGGTAGAGCACTTGCCTAGCAAAAGTGAGGCCCTAAGTTCAAACCTCAGTACCAACAACAACAAAAAAAAATTGAAAATATTTTACTGCTAAGTGTCCTACACACTTGTACACAAAATGACTGAAAAGAAGTTTGGTTGCTTACCTTTGGTGTGGATGCATAAAACTTTTGATCTCTTTTCAATTGAATTAAAATGTGCAGAAGAAACAAAATGACTTTTGACTTGGTCAAAGTGGCAGGAGATTGTCTTCCACAACAGATCCTACAAGATGGCTGTCACAAAGTTGTTAAAATGTCATGACTGTAATCATAGCAACTCAGGAGACAGAAATCAAGAGGATCTTGGTCTAAAGTCACCCAGGGAAAATAGTTTGTGAGGCCCTATCTCAAAAATATCCAACACAAAAAAGGGCTGGCAGAGTGACTCAAGTGGTAGAGCACCTGCCTAGAAAGTATGAGGCCCTGAGTTCAAACCCCAGTGCCAACAAAAACAAAAAAGATGCCATCCTGCCATAAAATCATATTCTCAAAGAGGGGAACATGAAGAATGCCCTGTATAATTTGGAAGTACATCAAAGATGAGAATTGAGAAAAGGATTACAATAAAATTAATTTATGAGCAATTTCTCCAAATCTGTGTGAGGACTGGAAGAAGCCAGCAGAGCTAGAAAGAGATAGACTGTGCCTGGGCTGGTTACTGCTATGTATAGGTTAGAACAAAAAGCCACTAAAAAAAGCAGACTTTTTTTTTCAAATAAGACTGTTTCAGAATTCAAAGGTCACCAGGAAAGGGTAACAGGTTAAACAATTGAAACTGTCTCAATATCTTTACTGAAACTACAACTTATTTGGAATTTAACTTCAATTTCACAAGCTCAAATCACCTTTGTGCTTTAGAAGCATTTTCCCTGAGAAAGAGATTAGCTAATGTTGATATCCAGTGTGCTCTGAGGTACTTTGAAATATCCCGCATTTGGGGATATGATGAATTCATGGCTGCAAAGGGCCTGAGTGGCAAATCACCACTCTACCAAAACAACCCTAGAGACACAGAGGGAATGGACATTTGAGGAGAGCCAAAAGTTAATTCAGTCTCAAAATCTACCCTTCCCACTAAATAAAATCCTAAGTATTTCGTGCTCAAATGCTTCTGTTGAGAAGATACTAATCTCAATGTCATCACACCGGATTGACACCAGCGATCAGATAAGGTAGTGCCAATAAGAGCAGAGCTGCAAGTCAGTGACATTCATGTTTGACTACATGACTTTTTACTACAACGTCGAAGAAAGAAAGGAGGTCCTAAAGACTGGGAAGATCAGAAAAGTATTCTCAGAAAAGGAAACAGAAAAAGTAAAAATTCCCTACTGTCCCATGGAACAGAAAGCAAAAGAAGGAAAAAGAAACTTACAAAGGAATGACATTAAAGCAGTGAGAAGGATAAAGGTGCATAAAGGCTGCATGTGCCTCATGACTTACCAGCCATTTCTATCTATTTTATTAAGATAAATTCTGACAAAAAATAAAGTAGTACATTTGGTTTTGCTGCTCATTAATCATTTTAAAAATGCAGCCAATATCAACCATGAAAAGACATGAAGAATGAATGCCTTTTTCTGAATGAAAGATGTCAGTCTGAAAAAGCTACATACTCTAGGGTCCCAATCTATGACATTCTGGAAAAGGCAAAAACATGGAGACAGTAAAAAGATCAGAGGCTTGGGGAAGGCAGGGGTGAATGGGGAGTGCATTCTGTAGGACACTATAATGGTGTTACACGTCGTTATACATTTGCCAAAACAATAGAATGTGCAACGCCAAGAGTGAGCCCTAATGTAAACTGAGGACTTGGGGTGATGATGTATCAGTGTGGACTCACTTACTGCAACCAATGGACCACTCTGGAGTGGAGGATGTGGATAGTGGGGGACATGTCAGGGGAGCTAGGGCAGAGGGTATATGGGAAATCTCTGTACCTTCCCTTTAATTTTGCTGTGAACCTAAAACTGCTCTAAAAAGTAAAGCCTATTTTTAAAAAATACATCCAACTTTCCAAACTATAAGATACATTTTAAACATTCATACAAATATACAAGATATGCAATAACATTTGTACATATGTACATTTTCATATATACAAACATTAATGCAAATATAATACATATATATATGTAATACACATATAAAGCGTGTGTAGGAAACTTCCTTTTCAAAAGACCACCATCAGACCATCAGATAGGGTTGATTTAGCTTCTTTGTTTTTGTTTTCTCTTGTTTATTTTTACACTCTAAAACCAACACTGTGAAGTCCAGATCCAACGCTCCAATGGAATCTGTACTTTGACTGAAATGAAACATTTTATTTCAAAGCGTGCCTACTTTTTAGTATGTTGCCAATCACTTTACTTATTTCCTGGGCATCTCTGAATCCATATTTTATACCACACTGCAATTAAATCTTCAACAGATACAGTTCAGCAACATCCAGGGGCAGGAAGAGACGCACTGACTCGTAGGCGATAAAAATTCACAGTAAAGCCGCAGATGTAGCAGAGTGAGAATTACCGCACCAGCAGGAACTGCAGATAAAAGGGGATTACACAGGATGAAATGCAGTAATTGACTAGAAGTCACCGAAAAATACCAGATGGATGTCACTGCTCTATATAACTCTAATGTGCCTGTAGACTTTATTGAGCACCACTAGAGGTTCACTTTCAGTATTTTCTTGAGTGTAATTGAAGTTTATTGATATGCTATTATTGCCCAGTTTAGATGTGACCATAAAAAATACAGTTTGATGTACTTGTATCTCTGAAGAAATCTGGGCTTTGCTGCTTAAAATAAAAGCTCATACTAATAATTGCCATAATATTTATTCCTCTTCCTCCATTAGTTCTTTACATTAGATTATGAACAGGAACTGCTCCCCATAGCACTGAAATTGCAGGGGTATTTTCAGGAGTGATTGGTGCATAAAAGATTAGACATGTAATTTGGGATACTACCAAGGGAGATTTACAAAGGATTTTTATGTTGAAGGTAAAAGAAAACAAATTTATATGTTGAAATGAGTTGCCATAGGTGGTGTGGTCGCCTATTAGCTTTCATGGGTTTATTTCCCATTGAGTTCTCAGCATAGGAATGGGATAAAAATAACTGTCTGTCCAAGCTAGAATATTCATTCTGTAAACACAGACATCTCGGATCTCGGCAAAAGGCTCCCAAAATAAGCAAAGGCCATTTCCCTCAGCAATGTACATTTTAAATTAAGCTGGAAATAATGAGTGTGAAAACAATTGCTTCTCAGAGCAGCAAAGAAACACCCTTCCTGTGATTTCCAGATACAGCTCTAATCTTATCACTGATGAGTTAGTCTAAACCTCTAAGAAGTTGCTATAAACCCTAAGTCAAAAGGCCATGCAAAGTGATTATATTTTCACAAGCTAAAATCAAATGCCATTACTAAAGAAAACAATTGAATTCTGAACTCCAGTGAGCCACATTGAGTAAAGTAAAGCCAAGGAAGAAAAGAGCCTTGTGGTCTAGCATTGGAACCTGAAACTTCTCAAAAGCAGGAAGGTAGGTCTCACTTGAAGGATCTTGCTCACACTCTCCACCTCCAGGGACACACCCCAAATGTTCCACCCCAAACATACTTACTTTCCTTGGGCTAATTGCATTGGTAAGAGCAATGTGCTAACAAGACAAAGGAAAAATTGCTTCCCCAACCCAGAATCATATTTCTCAAAGAACAGTCATCCATGGACTACCTGTATTAGGATATTTGTTAAAAATTCAGATGCCTAGGCCCCACACCAGACCATTGACTTAGACTCTCTGGGAATAATAAACAAGCAATCTACATTTCTAATAAGCAACTAGGGAGAATTTCATTCATAGAAAAGTTTGAGAAGCCTTGGCTTAGCTTACAAAAACCTGCAACTGGATGGAAGGAAGCCCAGTCAAGAAGAGTTAGTAAAGGCTAGAAGGACAGATCTTCTAGCCATATGGTGCCTAACTCCCAATATGGCACATAGTAGGCTTGATATGTTGAATGCATGCATGTATGATGAAAAAATTTGAAGGAATGAAAGATACACTTCTTTCATGTAAGCATATATGTGGTTTCATAAATTCTGTCAGAGATATCTGTACCTACTTCTTATCTATTTAGGAAAAAAATGAATTCAGATTTGTAAGTGATTTGCTATTATGAGTGAAATAGTCCAGGCTGAGCCAGAAACTCTGCTCAGCTGGATGGACTGGAACAGCCAGCCATAGGGTGGGCAGAAGAAAGCAAGAGTAGTGTGCTGAAGCCTAGCTTTGAGTCACTCAGCATAGCTGGAACATTTGGAGACAGCAAAGAAAGACAGCAGCTCTCAGGCAGGGACCATGTCTTCTCCCTTTGTTTTCTATCACTTCGTGATCTTGATTATGAAACAAGAATCATAATACTTCCATGGGCATATTTCCATTTTTTGCCTGTAATACAGTTAAGAGAATTACACTACAAACAACAAAAGAAAGCCATATGGCATTACTAGTATTGTTCCTCACCGGTGCACCTTCTCCCATCTGGCATGTTTGACTCTTTTCCCTGTTAGCCTCCTCTTCCTGTATGCACATTTTCACCATGGATTGCAGTTTGGGACTGAGGACTATGTATAATAAGCACAGACTCAAAGGCTAGATTTGTCCTTGTTTTTGTTTCTCCCTCAAGAATGGAAGCATATTC
Source organism: Castor canadensis (assembly GCF_047511655.1). Classification (NCBI taxonomy): domain Eukaryota; kingdom Metazoa; phylum Chordata; class Mammalia; order Rodentia; family Castoridae; genus Castor; species Castor canadensis. The sequence goes on from NC_133395.1 coordinate 10,734,785, forward strand.
TTACAAGTTTTGAGTGATGACTTTAGGCTCTATTTTAGATTCTGGAGATACCAAAATGCATGAAGCCTGATTCATGCCCTGAAAGAATCTATCATAGTCAAGAGGACTGTTATGGATTGAATTATGTTCCCCCCTCCATTCATATATAGAAGTCCTAACCCTAACCTTCAGTACCACAGAAAGTGACATTATTTGGAGAGAGGGCCTTTAAAGAGGGAATGAAGGTAAAATGAGGTCATATGGATGGCACCTGATCCAATAAGACTAGCGTCCTTTTAAGAAGACAGGATTGGGACTCGAATCCTCATGAAGAGATGACTACACAAAAAAGAAGATTGTCATCTCCAAGTCAAAGAGGGAGGCCTAAGGAAAAAAAGAACCCTACTCACATTTTCATCTTGGACTTCCAGCCTTTGGACTTAAGAGAAAATAATTTTGTTGCTTAAGCTACCCATTCTGTGTTGCTTCCTTCTGACAGCCTTGGTGGACAGATCTGGAAGCCCTCCAAGCTGGAAAGGGATATCTGCCACATCCTCCATGAGATTCTGAGGGTCTCACAGTTTAAATTCATCAGAACCTCAAGGAAGAGGCTACAGAGGCAGTGTTACAGGTCTGAGGGCTTCCCTGTTGCTTTCCTGGGGCTGCCATGACAAAGGACCACACACTGGGTGACTTAAAGCAATGGAAATTCATTCTCTCACAATTCTGGAACTGAAGTCATCAGTCAGGGGTCAGCACGGGTCGAGCTTCCTTCAGGACCCTGGGCAGAATCCTACCTTTCCTCCTCCTAGGTTCTGGGGGTGGCTGACTTGGAGCTGCATCATCCCAATCTCTGTCTCCATTGTCTTCTGGCCTTGTCCCTGAGTGTCTCTGTTTTTCATGGCCATTTTCTTATACAGACATCATTTATATTGGATCATGGCCTGCGTTACTCCAAAATGACCTCATTGTAACCAAGTACATCTTCCATCTTCAACTACTCTAGTCCCAAGAAAGGTCACATTCCAAAGTACCTTATATTTTAGAGGATACAATCCAACCAACAACAGCTTGTTATAACATAGTAAGGTAAGACAGAGCAGAAAACTGCCCTATCCATTGGATAGTCACCTCAGGCCCAAGTGTTCCTAGCTCTCAAATACATTGCACAAGTCCCAAGCACATAGGAAGTAGCAAGGAAGCATCAGCTTGACCCAACCAGGCTGTGTTTCCTGCCGTTTGGTCTTCCACGATGAGATGATAATTAGGTTAATTTAATGTCCACTGAACTTGAAGTCACTCTCTTAGGCAGTGCCTCCAATTATAGGAGTGACTGGGTCATCTGGCCCCTTCATCACCTAATCTGCCTGAAAACAAAACCTAACTAGTACTATTTCAAAAAGTGGTTTTATGTGGGGTCCACACTACAACATAGATGTTAAATGAATCATTTCATTTATCCATCAGGGATATTTATCCAGGTTTAAAAAAAGAAGATTGTGTGACTTGCCAAAATTTACATTTCTAGAAATATCACACATGGCTTTTGCAAAATAGTGTGCCTAAGTAGTACACTAAAATATAAAGAGAAAGCTTTGTCTTTTCAAGAAGCTGCATTAAAAACTGAAATTATTTTTAATCACACCTTCAGGCACCAACTTAATGCCAATTAATTGTATCAAATCTCTCTCCTATTCAAGATAACTACAGAATCTACTGTGGGTACACAGAGCCAAGACTAATTATCTCCTGACATCAGCAGCCATGGCATCAGTACTGGATGGCAAAGTCTACATGTGGTTAATGAAGATATGGGGACTGGGAGAAAGTTGAGTGAGCCCATTCAGGCCTTCCATTATGGCTGATTCACACACTGCTTCATTTCAGCAGCTCTTAGTTCCTAATGTTGACCAGTCATCATCTGGACCCACATAGACTGCAGGCCCCACAGATTGACTGACTCTTGCCTACCACAGTCACCAAAATCAGGATCGTACAAACCAAAATCCATGTTCCTTGTCCACAGTGTAAGAAGGGGTCACCCTTTTTGAGGGTTATGAAAAAAACACAGAGATGACCATAATAAAATTAGTAGTGGTTGTAGTAGCCTTTACAATTCTCTTCAGGATTGAATTGTTTCTTAAAGCATTTATGCAGTTATTGATTCAATGAGTATTTATGAGGCATCTGCTATTTTCAGGGGCTGGAATCTGAAGGTTTCTCCATCTTTTCATAGTATCTATAGGGTACATCCTGAATGTCAGGCACTGTAACTTCTGTTGGCTGCAAATGAGAACCAAAAGTACGGTTTCATACTGTGGAGCTGTCTGTCGGGCATGTGTTTTCTACTTCTGGTTTCCCTGAGGAAACCATACCCCAAACATGCCTGGCCTCCTGCCCAAGAATAACTCCTCCTCACGTAGGTGCAATGACTTACTTGGTCGGTTTGGTCCAAATCTCCATTATATAGAGATAAAGGATCATAGGTTCTCTGCAGAGTGTGTGGGATCTGCCCTACTTCTCCATCTGGACTAGTGGAACCAGTCCTCTGATGTAATGTGGACACCTGTCAATCCTGGGATGCTTTCAGAGGCGTTTTCTGAGGTCCACCAAGGAGAAAGGAAGGCCACACGCCTACTTGGGTTCACACATTTACCTGCACCTCCCATCCTCCAAAGCAGCCTTTATCAGCAGCAAGGTGGATATTTTAATTTTCCCACTGCTGACTCTGACTCTGTCTTACTTCCCTAACCAATTGAAAGCTTGGATGGAGAACAGTCTGAGTCAAGGAGATAAGAGGGAAAAAGTAAGCCAACACCTAAGTATATAGATACAAAATGCACCATTTGACACAAAAACTGCCTTTGAGGCCTTTCAATCTACTAAGGAAAGTAAGTCATGAATCCACAAGATATTAATACACAACAGACTGTGCTATTCTAGAGGTAGAAAGCATATGTGAGTATGACAAAGAGGGAAACCAGACCCAAGTTTACATGGAAACCAAATCACACCACCAGACTCCTTTTGGTGAGTGTTTTCTTGGCAAGGCCACTGCTTCTCCCATAATAATGTCACTTGGGATTTATAACAACAGAGGTGACAGAGTAACTCCAAGTTCCTTGATGAATCCTAGAACCATTGCAGGTTTTGTTATCTTATTTCTCGAGTTAGACAGAAATTCATGTTTTGATTAGTTGCTGATAATTCATGTCACAATAGCAATAATTAAAACTTTACAATTGCAGCTTTTCATGTCTTCAACTTTTAATTTTGCAGTTTAAAAAATATTTGCATCTTTTGAGAAGCGCAGGAAAATGTGGTGTAAGAGCTACAGAATATGGAACTTCACAACAAATTGGGGTGCTCTAAAAGAGGAAGGAGAAGAGGTTGAAATAATAAGACAAAGTAGAAACTAGAATTTAGGAGATTGGAGAGAGTTGCAGATAAAATCTGTGGCCTTGGTTTCAAAATTTATATGATACACAATAGAGATGCCATGAGGCTGAATTAGTACTTGGGAGGTCCCAGAGTTCTTCTCTGCCTGCCCTGAAGGCAAAGCTGCAGGAAAAGCCAGTGCCAAGAGAAAAGAATGAATTTCAGTTCCTGCAACTGAGAAACACAGACCAAGAGATGGGCAAAACATTCCTTATGCTTATGCCAAATTCAAAGTTCCTGTAACGATCATTGCTGAATTCCAGACTCCTCCCAACAGGTATGTGAAGCATACTTGCCTATGTCCATATAATAAGACCCTCTTTTTGCTTAAGCTCTTTTGCTACTTATAACCAAAAGTGACCTATCAACAGCAGAGCCAGTGTAAAAAGTCCCTTAGCAAAATTCCTAAGGACCAATAACACCTTGTATATATCTGATGTCATCCTCCCTATGTCCCTTCCCTTCAATATGTGAATAGTACCTCATTTTATACCAACAAAGACATTCTCCATTTCAACTCTACTGCCCTGGAGCCTCTCCTGCAAAACAGAGGAGAAAATCCATTGCCTTGGATGTGCCCAGTCTCTGCTGCTGCCGCCATGAAAATAATGGATTGTGACCATGGAACTCCAGATACAAAACAAGAGCTCAGCGCGTCCAGCCCAGACCATCAACGTATAATGGCAATCATTTATATCAATCACAAGTGGCTCCACTTAACAGTGTTTTTGAAGAAAAAAGAGTGTGGGGTCGTTGAGGGACAGGGGAAGAATTCTTATTGCTGCAATGAAAGTGTGAAAATGATCATTTGTATAAAGCAGCTTCTTTCTTGAACGCTGATGCTTACTATGGAGACAGAGATCAAAATAACTAGTGCTGACAAATAATACAAACATGTCTCAAGAACACCCAGGGTTTCGTTTTCTGATTTATTTAAAAGGCTCACAGGTTGCATGCATCGTTCCTTTCTTATTTCCAAAGCCAGGGTTTGTCATGCGTGTCCGGGCCAGTGTGACTGAGTTAGAGCTCCACCGCCCTCCTTTAAAGTATACATAAAGCTGAGGCACTCAGAGCTGGCCCAGGGCACCAAGACCCAGCTGCCACACTCCTGGAATGCGAGCCACTGCCTGCCCGAGTGATGAAAGCCCAGATCAGGCATCTCCAACACTTTGATTTGCAAGAACAGCTTGACATCCATAGCAACGTGGTTAACGTGAAAAACACCAGATAAAAACATTCCATTTAATTAAAAGCCCACAGTTCAATGGTAGTATAATTATTACAAGTGCATTTTATGGCTGTCTGCATTCATTTTGGGAACATAAATTAATATGCAAATTCCTAGCCCCTCTCCTATTCTTAAGAAGTTCCCCTATCAATCTTTTCTCCAACATGTCAATTGAGTAAAGTATGGCTTTTTAAATGCAAACTAAAATTCACATTTCAGGTCCTTCTGAAATCTCCCTGGGCTGGCAAGCTTTGTTTTAGAAGAAGAGTGTTTAATTAACAGTGCTCACCTCTCTCCCAGAGCCTTCAGGACAACAGAGACAAGGCCACGCACGTCTATGATCTTCAAGCTGGCCAGGATTACAGACTACTTTCCATCTCTAGGACCACCTATCAAGGTATTTGTGCTTCTCCATTCAGCCCAGCATGGATGTTATTATGGGAAAATATTGTTCTGATTTACAGAAAAGCAAATTCCCAACCCTAGCCAGATGAACTTGATATTATTCACCAGGGAAATGCTACAAGGAATTACTTAACAGATGGTTCAGAGGTATTCAGACACTACTTTGAATACAGGCAGGGGACTCTAAGAAGTGGTCAGATAAGAATGGGCTATGCTGGCCTGACCTCATCTTCTGCTTTGATAGAATTGCTAAACTGTTTTAATAGGAGAATCCATAAATATAATATATCATACTATTAACAAGGTTTGGGGAGAAATCTCTCGTGACTCTCCAGAAGATGTGCACAATAGGTAAGCCTGCCATTTGAACAGTCACACAGTTCATTCAAATGTCAGGACTTGAATGAGGGACTTAGAGGCAGTCCTAAAGCTATTCCATTGATATCCTTAGTGTTAGTATACATGAAACCAGAGAACATATGCTTAAATAATTTTCAAGTGTTTCAAGGGAAACTAATCAACACTTTGCAGAATAAAATTCCTGAAGTAAAAGCATCTCAAGAGATTAAGCCTGTCCAATGAAAACTTCAACTTTCTAGGAGCAAGATTGACTTCACAGTACATTAAAAAACAAAGTTGTGGTTGCTTGTGAGTTCAATAGTGCCTCTCAGCCTGACATGGATGCCTAAATAATGGAAAGAGATTTCATGAAATGATAATGATGGAATACATGGAAAATGAGGGTGAGAGTTTTGCCTTATTTACTGCCAGTGCCAAAAACTATGCCTAGCACATAGTAGGTTTTTAGTCAGTATTTATTAAGGGAAGTAATATATTTTCCATTTGCCTTTTAAAATTCTAAGTGGGATTTGCATTAATTGTAGAAAATGTGGAAAGCTCAGAAAAGCACAAGGAAGAAATAAAAGTATTAGTAAACTATATTAATATCTTAGCATATTTCCTTCTTTTTTGTATATACTTTTCACATGATCAAATAAATAATTTTGTGACATAATTTATGTTATTAAAAAGTATATTCTATGTCATTAAAATCTTCATAAATGCAATTTGCATAACTATATAACACTCTATTTGAAGAATGTTCATGTGGTTAATTAAACTATTTAAACTGTTTCCAAATGTTCTATATGCAACTATTTGAACAATGCTATGACAAGTACAAAGCTTTCTGTAGATTACAGAAAAACTTTCAGTTGGAGTACCCTAAAACTAAAATGAGTTACCTTATGAAAATAGCTCAGAAGACAATTGGCCTTCCTAAAGTACAATGCCTATCAGGAAAATGACAGGAAACAGTTTTGGTGAAGTATAGTTTTAGAGCCATAGATTCTGTCAGATTGTTGGCTCTGCCATCCACCACCTCTCTAACAATTGGGGTAAGTTTTCTTGCAGCAAAGGCTGAGTTTCCAGTTCTATAGAATAGCAACCATTTAAATTCTGTCAGATTGCTATAAGGGAGAAAGGACAATGTGGGCAAGAGTGCCTGATGCAAAATATTACATGAAGACTATTGTGATTTTGTGCATAGTGACTATCATAGCTGCTGTTTCTACTACACTTAGGCATGATTTTTGTGTGTATCTTCTTTTAAATTTGGACAGATGACCATAGGAGGTGAGTGACAGGGATGCTGCTTGATGTTGTGTGAGCAGGACCAGTTACAGAATTTGTGTGAACCACTACAAAATGGAAGTGTTGGTCACCTTTGTCCAAAATTATTAAGATTTCCAGGAGGGCAACAATACAGCATGAAACAGAGTGTCAGAGGCCACACTGCATTGTCCAGGTCACATGTGCCTGAAGTCAGCCCCGGGTACAAACTGCATTCAGTCTACACTGGTGTGCTCAACAGCCCCATTGGGATCCACACTCTGGGAGGTTACTATACACAGAAAAAGAGGACCTCAGAAACTCTACCAGATATTGTGAATGTGAACGTGACTACCCAAACTTCAGCAAGCCGTTAGCAGCATTCTGTATCTCGGCCTCCAAGAACACATAACCATTCACTGCTGGCCAGAATGTTCTTCCAAGACAGCTAGACAACCAGAAAGGCTCAAGAATAAGCTCATTGGGGGTGTAGGAGAGGTACAAGAAGAGTCAACCAAGACTTATTGCTTCCAAAAACTTCTAAATTCCCCTATATTCTCCCGTTACATTCAGTGGTATGGTGTTTCAAGTCTTAAAATTTTCCAGAAGATTTTAAAATATTTGTTAAAGTCTATTTGTCTCTGTTTAGGCTGCTATAACCAAATGGGTTTCTTAAAAACAACAGAAATTTATTTCTCACCATTCTGGAGCCCTGGAAATCCTAAGTTTGGTGTCTGAGAAGGACCAGCTTTATTGGTTCATGAAAGGCTGTCTTCTGGCTGTTGCCCCACATAGTAAAAAGGGCTCACATAGTCAAAAGAGACTCAGGTCTCTTCAGCCCCAGTAAGATACTAATCCTATTCACAAGGCCTCCATCCTCATGACCAAATCAACTCCTAAAAGCCTTACCAACTTAGACCATCACACTGGAGCTTTAGGTTTCAACATGTGAATTGTAGTGGAAACACAAGCTTTCACTCCATAACCTTTCTGCAGTAGCTAATAATATCATTCAATCAAGAAACCAGAGACTCTTTCTCTAGAATCTAAATTGATGTTGCTGTGATTATGTGAACAACAGGTGACTTCTAATACCCAGCTGCTGTTGTAAGAACAGCTGATCTCCAATGTTAACATCTCTTTCAATGTGTCATGAAAAAATTTAAATGTCCTTATATTTTCTTGTCTCAAAATTTCACTTTCTGAGTCTTCCTTTGTGTTCAGTGTTTCTTTCTAAATCATCTATCTACAAGTATTGCTTCATCTATCAAGTGATTATGTCTCAAACCTGTCCCAAACTTATTTCACATTTCTGCTTCTAACATGGTTCTGAATATAGCTTTGTCCCTCTGAAGTAAGCTGAATAATGGTCTCAAAAAATGTCTATATCCTAATCCCTGATACCTTTTCATATTACCCCATCGCAAAAGAGATTTTGTTGATATGGTTAAGGATCTTGAGATGGGAAGATTATCCTGGGGTTATCCAAATGTGCCCTAAATGTAATCATAGGGGTCTTTTTCAGATGAAAGTAAGAAGGTCCAAGGAGTAATCAGAGCGACTACACAACATGGAGGTGAGGTGGTTTCAGGAAGTGGTCACAAGTCCCAGAATGCAGGTGGCCTCTAGAAGCTGGAAAAGAAAAAAAGGAAAAAAATTCCTCCTTAAAGCCTCCAGAATTTAGCTCAATAAGACAGACTTTGACCTTCTAGCCTCCAAAACTGTAATAAGAGAACAGATCTGAGTTCTTTTATAACAGTGAGTTTGTGGTAATTTGTTACAGCAGCAGTAGGAAAGTCTTTGACTACCCACTACCTTTCTCTAAGAAAAATTTCATTTCATCACCTATTTCTTATTACCTTTTCTTTCATCAACCTTAGGAACAAATTACAATCATCCCTCAGTGTCCGTGGGAGATTGATTCCAGAGCAATCATGGCTACCAAAATCAAATGATGCTCGAATCCCTTAGAGAAAATGACACAGTATATAGCCTACATACATCTTCCTATATACTTAAGTCATCTCCTGATCATGTATATGCCTAATGTGCAATGTCAATGCCATATAAATAGATGTAACACTGTATTGTTTAGGGAATAATGATGAGGAAAGTAAGTCTGTACATGTTCAGTACAGACATACTTATTTTTGTCAAATATTTCAATCCATGGTTGGTTGAATTTGAGGATGCAGAACCCATGGATGTAATAGACTTACAGCATTTCTAGAGAACATAAATTCTCAAAGACCTCTGTAAACAATTTTCATTATAATGTTTTCTAAAATCTGTGCAAACATCTAAGTAAAAATTCCTTATGCTTATAGCTGTCAGGCAACTCTACAACCAAAGTAAATTTATTAAGTAAGTGTAAATGAAGCTACAAAATCACAATATGATATTTTTAAAGTCATTAATTCGATGGATGGTATTTACTGAGAGCAAATTGCTAACATTGCATTTGATTAAAGAAAGATGTAAACACACCTTCTGGTTTCATTTACTGTTGATTTGCTTCCTTTGAGTTTAAGTAAGACAGAACATCATAGAAGCCTTCACTGTTGTCTACCTCTATTGCTATTTTTCCTTTACAGTATTAACATGAAATTTAGCTCTGATCCATTTTAGTAATGTGCCATCAATGTAATAGTATGTTCAAAAATGAAACAGTGAACTATTTTATGGCACCATTTAAAGAAAAAGTATAATTTCATATTTAATACTATAATTCTGCTGTTAAATTATTGGAAAAACTTATGTATACATTCCAGTTGTAATAACATCAATCAATGCCATACGTTACTTCACCTCCATTTTTATCATATTTGAACTACCATAAATCACTTTTTCATCCAGTGATTTCATCCAGTGTCCTAGAATAGTGTCTGGCTTATACTTAGCCCAAATACAATGATAAATAGAAGTGAAATTCCAGTTTAAAATTCCCTAGTAGCACTCAGTTAAAAGATGGGATTAATTTTTCTTTAGTTTGCCATCACGTAGAGAGAAATGACAATATAAAAACAGTAAAGTCTCATATCATTCATAGACCCTGGAGAATATAGCCATTGCCTGCAGAGTCCAAAAGAGCCAATTTGGGAAATTTTAATCAAGGTTTTTCTCATTTTTCTACTTTCTTTTTTTTCTGTACTTTGCTTGCTGTAATTATTTTTTGCCCATAAATTTCCTTTCCATCCCTATGGTGGTCCAATTTGTTTTACTTCCCTCCATTTTGTATGATAGTAAATCCTACAAATATTCATCTCGAATCTCAAATTTAGCAATCCTTTCCTCCTTATCTCTGGTGAAGCTATGCCACTTAGGTGAGCCAATGTGTGTAATAAGCCAAGGCCTGCCTACCAGATAACCACAAGAGGAACTTATCCCAATTTTCTCTCTCAGCAAATTCACTGATGGTTCTACCTTTTTGTACAATGCTTCTTCTACTTCAGTTGCTCCCAAGATATTTAAATGACTTACCCCACATTATTACTGAATCGTATTGTTCTAAATATGCTGACCTCTTATTAGGAGACATCTGCTTTGAAATGTTCACACCATCAGGACAGTGATATCTCTGATCTTTCCTCACTCGAGCCTCAGACAGAATCTTCCAAGAGAATCCTCAGGTATGATGCAAAGCAAGGATGAAGCAAGTCAGGACCTCAGCCTTGCTGGAGGGCTTCCTGCACTGACACTGATACAACTGAACACTAGGTCATTTTTACTCAACTAATATGACTACGAGTGTAGTTGGTGCAGAAAAGGATTTTCTGTGCTATTGTACAAACATTTAGACTGCTATAAAAATACACCCCAGACTGGTTAACTTATAAACAATATCAATTTGTTACTCAAAGTTCTGGAAGCTGGGAAGTCCAAGATCAAGTCTAGTGAGGGCTCACTCTCTACTTCATAGATGCTACCTTCTTGCTGTGTCTTCATATAGTAGAAAAGGCAGCCAAGTTTTCTCAGGCTTCTTTCATGTGATCACTAATCCCATTCATAAGTGGTCTGTCCCCATAATCTGATCCCCTCCTAAAAGCCCTACCACTAAATATTGATCATAGGGGTGGGGAGTTTCAATATTTGGATTTTGATAGGATGTGAACATTAAGACCACAGCTCATCTTGTCACATGTCTTAGAATCCAAGTAAAACTATTCATAAATGCTCATAAGCAAAATAAATATTCAGCTCACTTCCAACAGAAAAAACTCCAACCTAAATTAATGCATTTCACTTTGGGGATCAATTCCTCATCTCTCCCTGGGTCCATAAACTTTGTCCTGTAACTCTGTACTTTCTTCTACTGAGGGCAAAGTTTATTCCCTGTCCTATTAGAGTTAGGTTTGCCCTCCAGAATTGGTTTAGATCAATGGAATTTATGTGGAAGTGATAGTATGCCAGTTCTGAACCAGGACCTTAAGAAGCATTGCATGCTTCAGCTCACCCTTATGGAATCTTCCAACTTCTGCCATAAAAAGAATATGCCCCAGCTAGTCCAGGAGATTGCAAGATGGGAGACCTGCCAAGGCCACCTGAGTCCAGCTTAAATGAACTAAGCTCCCTTTGTTCTGGACTGAATCATGACCCCTACCAAAATTCATATGTTCAAATCCTAACTAGGACCTCAAACTTTGACAGTAATTGAAGACAAGGCCTTAAAAAGGGTAATTAAAATCAATTAAGCTCATGTGGTGGGTTATAATGCAATATGACAGGTCATCAAAGAAAAGATTGGAACACAAGTCCACACACAGAGAACAGACCATGTGAGGACAGAGTAGACAGCCATCTGCAAGCCATCTGAAATAGGCCTCAGTAGAACACAATGCTTTGATCTAGGACTTCTAACATTCACAACTGTGAGAAAACACTTTTTGTTGTTTGAAACAATCCAGTCTGTGGTGTTTTATTATGACAGCACTACCAGCCCAATATACCATCCAATGCATAAGGTAATGATGGAGACTCAATAACGATTGCTTGTGGAGTCATTCAGTTTGGGAGTGGTATGAAAAACAGCATCATTGTGGCAATATCTAGCCACTATTTGAATTTCCACTTTTCACCCACATTATGGCGTCTCAAAGTCACAGTACTGGTTTTAGGGTTATACAACACAAAGTCTAAAGCTCCTGAAGGGCAGGGACCATCTTTCATTCAGCTTTGTGTCCCCACAACTAGGACGATGTCTAGCATACAGCGGGCACTCCATAAATGATGATAAGAAATGAACAAGCAAGGAGTAAGGGAGTATATAAGAAAGTGAGGGAATACTGCCCTTACCTAAAAACAAAAAAATCTATCAAGAAAATATGAGAGATGAATAATGTTTTGAAGGAAACTCAAGGTTAAAATTTAGACTATGTGCTAGATTCTATGTGCAAAGAATAAAGACTTGTTCTGTTTGTTTGCTTGCTTGCTTTTTGTGTTTCTTCCCCTCTCTAATCATTAAGTTGTATTTGCAACTCTCTCTGTTTTTCTTTAGTCCATTATTATCTGAGAAGAAATCATCCATTAATCAGGCAGCAATAGGAATGTCAACAAAGACAAAAAATCCATGAAATACAAGCAAATGACCTCCTCTTCCCTGGCACCAGAGGCCACAGCACACATCACAAAGGGGATTGAAAGTTAGAAATAGAAAGGATCTATCCATCACCCAGACCTACACGATGTCAACAGCATATTTCTGTGAGAAGGGAAAATGAATTGATGATGTTGAATGCTCACCAAGACAAAGCATATAGCCATATAATCAAGTCTGAGTTCCTCTGAATTCATCGGTTTCATAGTGATTTCTTAAGATTCATAGTACTTTTTACATATGGTTTTATAGCAGTTATCAACTCACAATTATGTGTGTGGATAATTAAAGATATATCAGACTAATAGGTAATACCAATATAGTTTATATGTGTCCCATCTGGCCAGCAATTTCACCTAACGGAAAGTATGTAAAATTAAAATAGGTCTGTGTTTGAATCTCATCTCTACCTCTTAGAAGCTATGTGACCTCAAAAGAATTATTTAGCTTCTCTGAACTTTAATTCAAAATCATAAAAAGAGTATTGAAATAACTAACAGCTTGTTATCTGGCATTGTGTTTGGCCTAATAGGTACTTAATAAATCAGAGCTTTCATTATTATCATTGCTACCATTATTTAGCTTGGTACATAAGCAGGACTACTTCACTCCATTAAATGTCCATTTCCTCTCAGACTTAAAATCATGACTCACTCAGTGCACTATTATTATAAAAGAACTTTCATTGGGCACACTTACACACCTGCATTGTCCACAGAAAACAAGCTGCCACTATGGGTAATAGACAACTTACACAGAGAAATTCTTCCAAAGGTTTTGGTAAAAACTTAAAAAGCTACTTTAATGGAATGTATCCAAGCGGGATATTTTGGAAGCATTGAGTAACTAATTCATTTTAGATTTAAAATATGTTATTTATTGACTTTAGTTAAATAGCTTCATTGCCCTGGCTCTGAGTAATTTGCTGCTTACAATCTGGATCAGAGGTACTTGACCGAATCTCTATGACTTTGTGCTGTTCTGTTAAAACAGAAAGCTGCGATTAAACTTACAGTTTCCCATTTTCTTTATGGTAGATGATAGTCCATTCCCATTGAATTTGACTAACAAGATTTTTATTGCAGTGTATATTCTTAAACGTATATTTAACACAAGCAATGGTAATGATTAGATACTTGAAAGACTATCAGGGATTTTGTCAGACGACTTCCTGCCTTCAAACTTGCACTTACAACTCTCTGAGAAATGGGAGGGGGATTAACAGAATCCTGATACCCAGTGTTGGGTATCATTCTGAATCTGTTATCTGAAAAACAAAGTGAGTTCTTTTTAATCCCTTTCCAAATTCAGACACAATATTTAACAGTTAGCAATATTCTGTATAATAATGTTTGGCTTTAATTTTTATTTATGTTTTGTTTGGGATATTTGTGGAATTTTTATTGTCTATGTCATTTTAGGATCATGGAACCAATAATGTATATTCATTGTCCTTCTCAAATCAGAAAATACAGAAATATTGAAAGAAGAAGACAAAAGTCATGTTAATCCAAAACCTAGAGTTAACCACTGGTAATATTTTTGTTTGTAGCCTTTACCAATCTGTGTGCTTATGCATTCACATACAAAAATTGATTTTTATAAAAATAGTCATTCTATACAGCTGTCTTAGAACTTGCTTTTTTACCCTTAGTAATTTCTTGTAGATAATCTTTCCACACAGATAAATATAGATCTATGTCATTATTTATAGCAGCTTCATAGTATTCCATTAAACAGAGCAGAAATTAGCAAACTCAGGCCCATCAGTCAAATCCAGTCCCCTACCTGTTTTTCGCATGGCTGACAAGCTAAAAGTGATTTCATTTTTAAATCATTACATTTAAATTATTCTATTAGTGCCTATATAGAATCCTCATTTTGCCTCTTGACTCTAAGCCTACAATACTTTGACCTGACCCTGTGGGAGATGTGCCATGGTTAGCTTAGATCATTCCAGATTGCTGGATATGTTCCTTTTCTCCCACATCCTTCTGAGATAAGCACACTTCAGTGAACAACTGCATATACCCTTTAACACTGGTCCAAACTTTCCCTGAGAGGAATTCCTATCCTTGGACTCCTGGAACAAAGTGGCTTCTTTGTTAAGGTTTTGATACGCACTGCCTAACGATCCTCCAAAAGTTGACTGATAGAGGCTCTCACCAGCCTCTGCTGTGTGTGGGAGCTAGTGTTCCCCACACCATCCCCTTGCCTGCTAGAGAGTTATGCGTTTTTCAATCTTTGCCAACACTGTACATGAAAAGTGATTCCATCTTTTCTCATTAATTTTCATTTCTTCTTGATCCTAATGTTCACTACCTTGTGATAAGGTCAAGCAACCATTAGTTCTTCTGAGAAAGCTGTGTCCCTGTCCTTTGTCTGTTTGTCTTCTGTGGTGTGCACTACACCTCTCAGTAGACATGAGAATCCATTACTTCTTCTCTGTGGTCTTGCCTTATGAATAATTATAGACTTTTACTCATAAACCCTCTTGTCCAAGATATTTTTTTCTTTTTTTGGTCCTGGGTTTGAATGTTGAGCCACACCTCGTCCCTATTTTTCTTTTTTTGAGACAAGTCCCAGACTGGACTTAAACACCAAATGCTCCTGCCTCAATCTCCCAAGTGCTGGGATTATAGGTGTGCACCACCACAAATGGCTTATCCAAGATTTTTAATCATGGTGTGATTCTTTTCTGAGACCCTGTCAGCTACTCTTTCTTCATCCATAGGTTTTGAAAATAACTTTGTCATGTTGATTATTCCCAGTTGAAAGTCAACTTCTACAGACAGATAAGGTCTCAGTTCTCATGCCTAGCACACAGCCATGACTCCACCCACTGCCTAAGCTCAGTGCTTGCAACTAGAAGCTCAAAGCCACATGGAGAAAGCAGGGTGAGTTGATTCCACTGCCTTTCCCATCTGAAGCCAAGTGTAACAACCTAAAACAACCCCCTCTTCCTACTGTGAAGATAAACGGAAATGTCATTTATTTATCAGACTTAGACATGCTAGCCCCAAGAAAACTCTAAGAACCTTAGTTAATATCGGCTACTTTCTACCCTTGGGAAGGAGTAAGTCTTTTCTTAGAATTTGCTCAATGTTCAAAACCATAGCAATTTCGTTCTCTGTAGATAGCAGAAGATCAGTAAATGCAGAAAAGCTCAGAGTTCATTTGAAAACAAATTCCACATCTGACTAGAGTATGCAACTCTAGCCTACTTGGATGGCTATGGTGCGTGTCTGATAGGGAATTCAGTGGTGATGACAATTTCCAGGTCCTACTGGGAACCGTCAGCTACAACTGCAGGTGTCACATATTCATAGAAATGGCTGCACACTAAGTATCTAATCTTGGCTGGAATAGATGTACTAGCAAGAAAGCAAGTTTCCAATTAAACACACGTATAATGTAAAAATGTCAAATCCTGAAAGGTGTTGTACGAGCACTTATGGAAATCAAAGCAAGCATCACAATCCTCGCCAAGGATTTTCATTTACCTATCCAGAAAGCAAACCCCCAAAAATCAATAGCTAAGGAATTAGCAGTAATTACTTTTCTGCTGTGCTTGAAAAACCAAAAGAAATTTAGACAGTAAACACTAGGAGACTTCACATACTGGTGCTTTATTTTCAAATAAGGACCCATTAAAGATTGAGCTACTTTCAAAGCATTAAGGAAGTTGCACCCCTTATTTGCTTTTGCTTGTTTAGTTGGTTTGTTTTGTTTTTATCTAGTGTATAAGCTGTCCATTTACTAATTCATTCAACACACAGCTTGTGAGCAACAGGATAATGAAGAAAAGCCTCTGTCTGCCTGATATAAACTTCCTGGACCATTTATATTTGACTCCTCTGGCTTCCACGGCCACCTCCTCAGATTTCTCCCAAAAAATCCTATAGCAGAAGTAGATAGAATGAATGAATTAAATTAAAATCAGAGCTCTCAGTTTTTCCACCTTTAAAATGGGAACATCTTTCAAATATGTTATAAAGATAAAATGAATCTGTATATGTGGAGTACATAGAAGAGTGGCACATAGTAAGAACCCAATAAATGTTAGCTATTATTTTTATTTTTGTCAAATTTTGAGGCAGGTACCATATATGATCCCAGAAAAAACAAACACAAAAATTCAGGATTACTGACTCCAAAGTACTTATGTGTAGAGCAGGGAGACATTCAAGTAAATGACACACGACAACCTTGTGTGACAAATGACAGCAAAGGTGGGCACAGGGTCTACAGACGTATATTGAAAGGTGGCTAACCCAGACAGATGGGCAGAGGAAGGGAGACCTCCCTAAAAACAATAACAGTTACCATTTCATGGAACACTGACTACATCCCACACCCTGTGTCAAATGCTTTATATGCTTTGGCTCATTGAATCCTATATTAGTATCTCCACTTTTACAGGTAAGGATGCTGAGTTCTCAAGAGATTATCCAAGCTATTCTATGATACACACCCTATCACATCAGGGACAAAAAGCAAGGAAGGAGCTCACGTCTGTCTGATCTCAATGCCCTCCATGCTCTCCTAATGTCACACTCTGCCTCCCTGAGCAGGTTGCTCTGGGTGAGCAGAATCTTGAGGACAAGCAATTTGGGTCCAAACGAGGAGGAGGGGACAAAGCAGAGACACAGCTCTGAGGGGTCAGGGAGGTAAAACTGCTATCTAACTCTGAGATGACTCTCTGATTAGCATTAGAGGGTTTAAAATACTCTAAAAATTGCTTTAAATTTTAAGTAGATAACCCCTCAATCTATAAAGTACTGATTTTTGTAGCATGGTGTAGTACAGGGAATTTTGGCCAAGGGGTCAGGAGAACACAATTTTTATTCTCATTCCCTGATTTGCACTGTGAACTGTTAGAAATTACATCAGCTCTCAGGACCTCAGATGCCTCATCTGAGAAATGAAGGGGCTGGACTAGAGGCCGCATAGGATTTCTTTCAGCTCAAACATTCCCTGGCCTCTATTTGATGGTTCTGCATGGGAGAGACAGATAGGTGCTCAATTATCGCTGTTAGGTCAGACAGGTGTCTTAAGTAGGCTTCCTGTTAAGATGCCTCGGAACACCCTACACCAACTCCAATTTATCTAGGTGGCATTTCACTGGCCATTTCTTTTTTTATTTTTCTCCATACTTCAGCTCCTGTATTTTTTTCCTACTGCTACTGTAGTAAATTACCATAAATTCTGTTACTGTGACAACAAACATTATCAGAAGTTGATGGTCAGTTGATGTGTTGACAAAGCTGCCTTCCTTTCTAGAGGCTGTAGAAAAGAACCCTTTTGCTCACCCTTTCCAGCTTCTAGAAGCTTCTCACTTTCCTTAGTTCCTGGCCTTCTGCCTCCATCTTCAAAGCCAGCAATAGCAGGTGGAATTTTTATCCCATTTCCATCTCTGGTCATCTTCACTTTTCAAGGACCCTTGGGACTACCTTGAGCCTCTCTTCCAGATAGGCCATTATAATTAAAAATAGTCTCCTTATTTTAAGGTCTACTGATTAGCAAATTTAATCCCACCAACAACCTTAATTTGCCACATAACAGGTTCTAGGTACAAGAGGAAGACATCCTTGGCGATGTTACTCTGCCCACTACAGTTTCTTATCTTTCTAGCATAGTTTTTGTGTTGCTTTCAGACACACAAGAGACCTTGGACCTTGGGCCTCACAAGAATAGCTGTTGAAGTGACAGCTGCCAAAGCTCGCCAACCCAGTTATAGATCAGTTTCAGATCAGCAACTATGCAATATTTGGGACATACTTATACTTTGTATTTTTTAGTAGGCAGCATGTCTGAGGTAAGCAGCCCCATATCTCATCACCAGTACTTAAGGCTCATTTGCTCCCCCTTGATGAGAGAATACAAAAGACTCACCTTGCTTTATCAAGAAGATTGAGTATGGAAGCCACAAGTTATCCCACCCTAGATCCCCACACTCTTGGTTGCCTCTTTTCCCATCACACCCCAAACCACCTCCAATACTTTGTGAGGGTCTCATTCCCACAATGCTTAGAACTAGGAATCATCAAGCCCATGATTTACATATATTATAATTGAAGTTCAAACCAGTTTAATTAATTTAATTAATTGATAATTAACAATTGAATTGATTAACTAAATTAAATAATTAGCTTAATAACAACTTTAAAAACTAAAAAAAAATCCCTTTACAAACCATTGAAATGAATCAATAATAGTAGATCTTTAAGGCAAGGTGCCCTATGTATAGGATTGTGAGATAAAATAAAAGCTTCCCAGTTCAATCTGACTCTCAGAGATAAGTAGTTTATGTCCCAAATGTTAAGTGGGATATATTTATACTAAAAATTATCTGTTGTTTGTCTTACACTGATATTTTAACTGGGTTTCCTGTATTTTTATTAACTAAATCTGACAACATTATCTACCTGACCTTCTCAAATTATACTACTTAGGCAACTCTACATTTCTCCTCTAAGTTCAGACATGTTTCTCAGGTTCATTTTTTCCTATGGTAGAAGACAGCCACATCAGATATTCAAAAGTATTAATAACTGTAAGGCAGTTTTCATACATTATTTCTTTGTATATGTATTATAATCCTACAAAATGCCCTGCAAGGAAGAAATTCAGTCTCACAAAGTAACTTGCTTATGGTCACCCAGCAACCAAAATGAAGACTGAGGGCTGAGGATATAGCTCAGTGATAGCAAACTCACCTAGCACCAACAAGTCCTGGTTCCAACCCCTACAATATAAAAAATAAAGAAAATTCAGACTGAGAATTCAAACCCAGTTTTGTCTGCCTCTAGATATCAAAGTCATTCCCCCACCACTCCACCCACCTATGGCCATGCTTGTGGGGTCAACAGTTCTCTCACAGGGAGCCACAGTTTCTGTACCATCAAGTTTCCATGGTTTCACTATCCACACATTTACATCTTCTGTACCAGAGCTTTCTCTCTCATGCACACACTAATAAAGTTATATTTGGCCATTATCAAACTTGAAATAATTGCACATATGAGCTCCATAGAGAAAAGGGTAAAAGCACAACCAATCTACAGGACAGGAGAAAATACCTTCTACAGTTGTGTGGCACCATGGTTTAGCTATTTGTAGGAATTTCCTAAGTTGTTTTTAAAGTCTGAGGCAAATCGTTTACAATGCCACCTTTAACTAGGTTGACAGAATCAACTTTTTATTTAATTCCATTCAATATTGAATCTGCTTTGAAGGCCACATTGGATTTATCCAGACCAAAAGTGGGTATTACAAAATGCACGATAAGGTAAAAATTAAATTTGCCTTCAGAATATATTTCCAAACTTGCATTTTGTCTAACACTGTGAGGCAGGGAGTCAAAGGCCCTGCCTGCCTGAGCACTGTTTAGCTCAGCCCTCTCTCCTCAAGGCCCCAGGTTAAGGAAAAACCATATGATCATTTTTTAGATGGGCCAGGGTGGGGCTTAGCACTTGGTCACCAGAAGATGTCCTACTGGCACACAAATGAAATTGACAGCATCATCTTTCAGGACTATAGTTAAAGATCAACTGTCAAGCTGTAGTGCCTCCAAATCATGAATATGCAATAATTTGCCTAAAATTAAATTATCAATAAAAACCACTTGTCCTTTGTCTTTTTCAGCTGGGCTAGGTGCTGGAAGCACCTGTAGGAACTCATGGTCTGGAAGGGAATCAGAACAAAAATACAATGAAATAAGAATAGATAACCATAATATGGTATACACTTACAATGGATTATTATTCAGCCTTATAAAAGAATAAAATTCTAGAACATGCTATAACATGAATAAACCTTGAGAACATTATTTTGAGTAGAAAAAATTGGACATATATCTGATTCCATTATATGACATACCTAGAATACAAACTCATAAAGACAGTCTTTGTAGGAAAGAGATTACTAGGACTAGAGGGATGGGATGAAGCAGAGTTAGTGGGTGTAGAGATTCAGTTTAGGAAAGTAAAGATAGTTCTGAAAATGGATACCAGTGATGGTTGTGCAATATTGTGAATATATTGAATGCCACCAAATTGCAAACTTTAAAATGGCTAAAATGCTAAATTTGATATTATGTGTATTTTGTTATAACTTAAAAATAACAACTGTCACAACCTTTTCCTCTTCTGGAAATTAACAGGCATGTAAAGAAAATTAAAAACTCATCATTTCCTTGCCCTTCAAAATAATAATAATAATAGAAAAAGTGGTACTTGTTCCAGGATTACATTAATCAACAAAAGAAAGAAAATCAAGATGGTTGTTTAGTTCACTCAGAGGCCAGTATGAACTTGTTTTACAGCTTTCAAAGTATAGGAAATGATATCTTCCTTTTATTTGGAAAATTAAATAAAACAGGACTCATACAACCTTTACAGGTAGATGGAAATCCAGTCTCAGTCATTTACTGAGGCCTAGAGGGGAAATTTCTTAAGATATGAAAGAGGTCTTGGGGAGTTAGTCATATGTCCCCAGAGAAATCTGTGGATGCTGTAGCTCAACTGTTTTCCTTAGGACATGCAAGCCTTCACACCTAAGCTGGCAATAAGTACTACAATTGAGATGCTGGAATTCAGTCCTCCATAGTCCACACAGTGACCCCCTTCAAACTCTTGTCACCATGAGCAGGGGTTTAAGATGTATATATAATATTGTAGGATTGATGAGATAGATAGATACTTATATATGTGCATATATATATATATATATGGTTCCACCTTAGACTTAATTGGATAAGAACATGTATAATAATAAACATGAAACTGTAATAATCCTGTGAAAACAAGATATTATTAAATATAAGAAAAACTCCAGTGGATTCAAGATGGTGACTAGAGTGCAGAAGCAGATAGCATGAGCTCTGTAAATCAAAAATCTTGCTGAGATTCTGGAGCCATACTTGGCACATAAAAAGCACCAAGAAGAATCAAAACTTCAATTCCCTGTACCTCCAGCCCATACAAAGCTTCTCCATACACAGAAAACAAGAGGGCTGCCGCTGCCACCAGACACCAGCTCCAAACCAGCGTGGGAGACATTTGGCAGACCAACAAGTGAGCACCAAGCATCATGCAGTATTCCCACAGCCACCCCCTGGATAAACCAGCATAGCCCCCTGGACAGATTGACCTCCCACCCCTCAAAAAAAAAAGAAAGAAAGAAAAAACTGAACAAAAAACAAGGAACTGAAAACAAACGTGCAGCAGAGGGGCAGGGTGCTGTAAGTGCACCAGAGAAGGGGGCACAGGCAAGGAGCTGACCTCTGCATGAACTTTCGGTAAACAAAAGCTGGAAAGCCAGAAGGGCTGATACCAAGTGGGTGATAAGCTGGTGCCTGAAATAGAGCAGGTAGTGGTCCACAAAGCTCATCTTCTGAGCCAGTGAGCAACATCCAAAGTCAAATGACACTGCAAAATTGAAAAACAATCAGCAAATCATCACAACACACTGACAGCAGGAGCTGGTTGATGGATCACAGACCTTACCCCAGAGAAAGGGGGCGAGGCAAAGAAACAAGCCCCCAGTAAGCCAACACAGTGAAAACCCAACTCCAAAGCAGGATGGTTGGTGGGCTACAGAGCTGATTTCCAGAAGCTGAGGACAAGCCACACCTCACTGAGGAAGGAGCTGAGTAAGCAGCTGCTGCTGAAAGACAGAAAAATAAACTGACAAGATTCCTCAACCACCTGGTTGAGACTAAGACAGAGCCTCTGCTTAAATACCAACACCAAGATTGGGTGCTGAAGGAGTAACACAAGAACTACTAAGACTGAAATTCTATTGTTCTTGAACCCGGAATTTTTTTGTATGTTTGTTTCTTTGTTTGTTTTGTTTCTTGTTTGTTTGTGTGTGTGTGTTTGCCCATCTCTCCCTGTTGATTTGTTTGGTTTTTTTTCCCTTTTTGATTTTTTTTTTGTTAGTTTTACTATTGTGACTTAGCTAAAACTAAATTACACACAGACCAGGGACAGAAATAGCATACATACACTAACCTAAAAACCAAACACACCCACAAAACAAAATTAAAGGGAAAGAAAACAGGGGACTGAAACCACCAACTAGCTTATCAAGAACATAGTTACACAGTACCAACTGAACTGATGAGAAGACGAAAAGGGGATGGAAACCATTCTCTCCCCAAAAATAATTTAACACAAGATTCAGAAGGAAATGAAGAACACAGATACCCAGTTAAAGGCTCCAACAAAACAAAGATTAACAACACCAAGAACCCAACAAAGCCCAAAAGAACACTGAAAGAAGAAGTCCTGCAAGTAATCACTGAGAATTTCATGAAGATGTTGCTAGACACGATCAACCAAAATGTACAAAGAGGCACCCAAGAAATTCCAAGACACCAAAAATAAAGAATATGAGAAGACACAGAAACAAATAAATGAACTCATGGGAACCCTAAATAAACACCAAAGTGAAACAGAGAACACTATAAATAGAGAGATAAATGAATTAAAGACAAAAATTGACAATATTAAAGAGGAATTGAAACATGATATGGAAAACCTCAGAAAAAAGAATGAAACAGAAACACAAAACACAATGGAAGGCCACACCAGTGGACTAGAGCAAGTGGAAGACAGAATCTCAGAACTTGAAGATGAAATGGAAATTAAAAACTGAAAACTGAAGAGCTATTAATCAAACAACTCAAGACATGTGAAATGAATATGCAAGAACTCACCAACTCCATCAAAGACCAAACCTGAGAATCATGGGCATTGAAGAAGGAGAAGAGGTGAAAGCAAAATGGATTTGTAATATTCAACAAAATAATAACAGAAAATTTTCCAAATCTAGACAAAACTATGCCCATTCAGGTACAGGAAGCCTCCAGTACACCAAACAGACTTGACCAGAATAGAACTACCCCATGACATATTATCATTAAAACAACATGCACAGAGAATACAGAAAGAATATTGAAGGCTGTAAGAGAGAAAAACAAATAACATACAAAGGTAAACCCATCAAAATGATAATGTATTAGTCAACAGAAATCTTAAAAGCAAGAAGAGCATGGAGTGAGGTCTTCCAGGCACTGAATGAAAATATCTTCAACCCTAGGATACTCTACCCAGCAAAACTATTATTTTTAATAGATGGAGCAATAAAAGTCTTCCATGATAAGCAGAAACTAAAACAATACATGACCACCAAGCCACCACTACAAAAGATTCTTCAAGGAATTCTGCACACAGAAAATAAAAACAAACAAAACCATGAAGGGACAGGCAGTATCAAACCATAGGAAAAGAAAACACAAGGAATCAAAGAGTAACATTGACTCATCTGCACACAATCAAGCCCTTAAACAACAAAACCAACTAAATGACAGGAATCACCACATACCTATCAACACTAACACTGAATGTTAATGGACTTAACTCCCCCATCAAAAGACACCATTTGGCAAACTGGATTAAAAAGGAAGATACAGCAATCTGTTGCTTACAGGAGACTAATCTCATTGACAGAAACAAGCACTGGCTGAGGGTGAAAGGCTGGAAGAAGATTTACCAAGCCAATGGCCCCCAAAACAGGTAGGAGTAGCAATACTTATCTGGGACAAAGTAGACTTCAAACTTACATTGATCAAATGAGATAAAGAAGGATACTCCATACTAATAAAAGGGGAAATACACCAAAGGGAAATAACAATTATCAACCTATATGCATCCAATGTCAATCCACTCAATTTCATAAAACATACTCTGAATGATCTAATAACATATATAGAATCCAATACAGTAGTAGTGGGAGATTTTACTACCCCTATATCACCAATATAAAGGTCATCCAAACAAAAAACCAATAAAGAAATTCTAGAACTAAATCACACCATAGATCAAATGGACCAAAATTGATCATATCTTAGGGCACAAAGCAAGCCTCAGCAAATATAAGAAAATAGAAAGAATCCCATGCATTCTACCTGATCACAATGCATTAAAACTAGAACTCAACAACAAAACCAACAGTAGAAAACATGCAAACAATTGAAAGCTAAACAACACATTGCTCAATGATCAATGGGTCATTGATGAAATAAAAGAGGAAATTAAAAGGTTCCTGGAAGTTAATGAAAATGAATACATGACCTACTGGAACCTATGGGACACAGCAAAGGCAGTCCTAAGAGGAAAGTTTATACCCATGAGTGAATATATTAAAAGGACAGAAAGATCTCAAATTAATGACCTAATGCTACATCTCAAACTCCTAGAAAAACAAAAACAAGCAAAACCCAAAATAAGAAAAAGGAGAGAAATAATAAAAAATAAAGGCTGAAAATAATGGAATATAAACAAAAAAACACCATACAAAGAATCAATGAAACAAAAAGCTGATTCTTTGAAAAAATAAACAAGATTGACAGACCCCTGGCAAGCCTGACTAAAATGAGGAGAGAAAAAACCTAAGTCAGTAAAATCAGAAATGCAAAAGGGGAGATAACAACAAACACCATGGAAATTCAGGAAATAATCAGATTACTTTGAGAACCTATATTCTAATATATTTGAAAATCTTGGAGAAATGGACAAATTTCTAGATACATATGACCATCAAAAATTGAACAAGAGGACATTAATCACTTGTATAAATCTATAACATAAAATGAAATTGAAGCAGCAAAAAAGAGTCTCTCAAAAAAGAAAAATCCAGGACCTGATAGATTCTTTGCTGCATTCTATCAGACCTTTAAAGAAGAACTAATACCAACTCTTCTTAAACTTTTCCATGAAATGCAAAGGGAAGGAACACTGTCTAACTCATTTCATGAAGCCAGTATTACACTCATCCCAAAACCACACAGAGACACATCCAAAATGGAGAACTATAGGCCAATCTCCTTAATGAACATTGATGCAAAAATCCTCAATAAAATAATGGCAAACTGAATCCAACAACACATCAGAAAGATTGTTTACCACAACCCAGGAATGCAGGGGTGGTTCAACATGCACAAATCAATAAATGTAATACAGTGCATTAATAGAAGCAAAAACAAAAACCATTTGATCATCTCAATAAATGCAGAAAAAGCTTTCGACAAGCTTCAACACCACTTCATGATAAAAGCTCTAGGAAAACAAGGAATAGAAGGAATGTACCTCAACATTGTAAAGGATATATATGAGGAACCTATAGCCAACATCATACTTAATGGAGAAAAACTGAAACCATTACCTCTACAATCAGGAACGAGACAAGGGTTCCCACTCTCCCCACTCCTATTCAACATAGTACTGGAATTTCTAGCCCAAGCTATTAGGCAACATGAAGAAATAAAAGGAACACAAATAGGTTTAGAAACTGTCAAAATATCCTATTTGCAGACGACAAAGTTTAAAGACCCAAGATCTCTACCCAAAAACTCCTAGACACCATAAAAGCTACAGCAAGGTGGCAGGATACAAAATCAACTTACAAAAATCATTAGCTTTTCTATACACCAGCAATGAACAGATTGAGAAAGAATATATGGAAACAATTCCATTTACAATAGCCTCAAAAAAAAATCAAATACCTAGGAGTAAACTTAACAAAGGATAAGAATGACCTCTACAAGGAGAACTACAAACCCCTGAAGTAGAGATCGAGGAAGTCTACAGAAGGTAGACAGATCTCCCATGCTCATGGATTGGTAGAATCAACATAGTAAAAATGGCTATACTACCAAAAGCAATCTACATGTTTAATGCAATTCCCATCAAAATCCCAATGACTTTCATCCCAGAGATTGAAAAATCCACCCTAACGTTCATTTGAAAACACAAGAACCCACAAATAGAGAAGGTAATACTCAGCAAAGAGAACAACGCTGGAGGTATCACAATACCTGACTTCAAACTATATTACAAAGCAATAGCAATAAAAACAGCACGGTACTGATATAAAAACAGACATGAGGACCAGTGGAACAAAATAGAGGACCTGGAGATGAATGCACGCAGCTATGCCCACCTTATTTTTGACAAAGGCGCCAAAAACATACAATGGAGAAAAGACAGCATCTTCAACAAATGTTGCTGGGAAAAGTGGTTATCTGTCTGCAAAAAACTGAAACTAGATCCATGTTTATCACCCTTTACTAATATCAACTCAAAATGGATCAAGGAGCTTAATATCAGACCTGAAACTCTGAAGTTAAGACAGGAAAGGGCAAGGAATACTCTGGAAGTAATAGATACAGGTATGGACTTCCTCAATAGAACCTCAGCAGTTCAGCAACTAAGAGAAAGGATGGACAAAGGGGACTACATAAAATTAAAAAACGTCTGCACAACAAAAGAAATGGTCTCTAAACTGAAGAGATCACCCACAGAGTGGGAGAAAATATTTGCCAGCTATACATCAGACAAAGGACTGATAACCAGAATATACAGAGAGCTCAAAAAACTAAACTCTCCCAAAATCAATGAACAAACAAAGAAATGGGCAACTGAACTGAACAGAACTTTCTCAAAAGAAGAAATTCAAATGGCCAAAAAAACCCATGAAAAAATGCTCACCATCTCTAGCCATAAAGGAAATGCAAATCAAAACCACACTAAGATTCCTCCTCACCCATGTTAGAACAGCCACCATCAAAAACACCACCACCAACAGGTATTGGTGAGGATTTGGGGAAAAAGGAACCCTCATACACTGCTGGTGGGAATGCAAGCTAGTGCAACCACTCTTGAAAAAATATATGGATGCTACCTAAAAATCTAAATGTAGATCTGCCATATGATCCAGTAATTCCACTCCTGGGGATATACTCAAAGGAATGCAACTTATGTTACTCCAGAGGCACCTGCATACCCATGTTTATTGCAGCACTATTCACAATAGTCAAGTTATGGAAACAGTCAAGATGCCCCACTACTGAAGAATTGATTAAGAAAATGTGGTATTTATGCACAATGGAGTTTTACTCAGCCATGAAGAAGAATGAAATCTTATTATTCACAAGTAAATGGATGGAACTGGAGAACATCATTCTGAGCAAGGTTAGCCAGGGTCAGAAGACTCAAAATCATATGTTCTTCCTCATATGCAGACTTTAGATCTAGGGCAAATACAGCAGTGTGGTTGGACTTGGGTCACACATTAAGGGGAGAGCACATATGAGAGGTATGGGGATAGGTAGGAAACCCAAAATTTGAAAGTGTTTGATGTCCCCATGGCAGAGGAGCTAATACAATAAGCTTAAAGTGAGAGAGGTCAATATGGGAAGGTGACCAGGAAGTAGTGAAAAGGTCAGGTAGAGATGAATCAATTTGGGTTGTAATACTTGTGCACAAAAGCAATGCTAGGAATCTCTCTGTATAGCTATCCCTATCTCAACTAGCAAAAACATTTTGTCTTTCTTATTATTGCTTATGTCTTCTCTTCAACAAAATTGGAGAGAAGGGAAGAACAGGTTCTTCCTGGAAGTGGGGGGGAGGTGGGGGAGAGTGAGGAGGTGGGGGGAGAAATAGCCCAAACAATATATGCACATATGAATAATTGAATAAATTTAAAAAAGAAAGTCTCCATATTATTATTTAATTTCAGTTAGAGTTAGTGTTTGAAAATGTATGGATCTATAATAAAGGAATTTCTTGGACAAGAATATTTCCCATGTATCATACTCCTTCATAGATCATATGCAAGTTATAGGCTTATGTTATACATCACACACACATAAGGCTGTTCTCAAGATATGTGCAAAAGATGTTTGCAAATGGTAAGTCAAAATTATGATTCATTTATTTTTTAAAAATTGAGCACATTATCAAGAATAAGAGTGTTTTTTTCAAAAAGCAGAAGATAGAGCATCAATCAGAATTGAATTGCGACATCCTGGAATTCTAACCAGTGGAAAGGCTACCTATGCCCTGCTGTGCTGAACCTTGTCCCAATAAGGGTCTGCCCTGAGAAAAGCAGCATGGCATTTCTCCCCACTGGCTAGTTTCAAAGCTGTCTGTATAAACCTGCAGAAGGAACAGGTGAGCAACAAGCACCACACACAACTCCCCTACCCACCCCAGCACAGCTGGATTATGGGCAGATGGAACCCCCCACCCCCAAACAAAACTGAAAAACATAAACAGCAAATTGTAATCTACCACTGACAGTGGAAATGGGATGGAACTCTGAACCTGCCTTGGGAGAATGGGGGTGGGGCAAGGAGCCAAACTCTCAGTGAACAAAGGCTGGACAAGGAAAAAACCTGAGAGTGGGGGTAGGGTGTCAAGCCAACCTCCCAAAGTCGGGCCATGGTGGATCTTAGGGCTAGTATCAGGGGACAGAGGCTGGTACTCAAAACTGAATTGCCACACCTTGCTGGGGGAAGAGCTGCCCTGACAGAGTTGCAGCAGTAGGGCAATGCAGCTGCCACCTGGCAAAAACAACAGCAGCTCTGACCACCTTGCACAAACTGGCAGTGAGTTACCTCAGGTCCCAACTCCAACCTGCCCTGTGGATAGAAAGAACCAAATACTGCTCACAAGACAGTCATCTGGTGAGACCACTTTCAGCTCCTGCTTGTAAAAGACCAAGGAATGAAGGAACAAAAAAAAACTTCCAGCCATCTCCCCTGCAAGCAGCCAACAAGAGGGGCAGCACCCTTCCCCACAAAGCCCAGAATACTAAGCACCAACACTAGCATTGGTCATCAAAGGAGTAAGTCTAGAACTTTTACTGAGCAGTCTAAACTTTTTGTTGTTGTATTACCTGGTTTTTGTTGGGCTTTTTTTTTTTTTTTTGCATCATTAACTTTACCATTACTATTTTCTTATCCCTATTCTTACCCCCTTCACTTTCTCTCCTTTTCTTGTGCTACAATCCATTGTTCCTGCCCCAACTACTCTTTCTGCCCCTTCTCAACCACTCTCTCCCCCTGTCTTATCTCCCTCTCCTATCCTTCCCCAACCTGTCACCACAATACCCCTTTTGCCTACACATTCACCACCCACTAACTAGCCTGCTGTAACAACCATACACACCCTCAGCCCCCTGCAATCCCTGATACAGACACCCTCCACTACAACAATGGAAATATACCCAAACACACATAAAGGCCACAAAACCCAGCAGCCACCATACCCCTTCCCCACCCACCCCTTCTACCATCCCCTTTATTACCACCTCTACCAGTTACCCAAGTTTCTATCTCTAACCTAATAGCCATAACTCCCCCAACTCCCAATGTATTTAGATTTTATCACCAAAGGGTTTTCTATATAATATGTAGACAACTGGTCTGGCACTGAACCTGTGAATTTGTTATTGCTAATCTACACCTCCAGGCCAGGGACAGAAATAGCACATCAACCTAGCTAACAACTAAGCCAGTCACAAAACAAAAATTAAATCAAGGGAAAGAAAACAGGAAATTAAAACCACCAACTAGCCACTAAAGAACATAGTTGCACAGCACTAATTAGTACAATTGGGAGAAGTAGAAGGGAAGGAAACCATATTCCTCAAAGAAAGATTCAATACAGGATTTAATGAGAAATGAAGAAAATGGATACCCAGTTCCTGACCCCAGCAAAACAATGGTAAATGCCACTAATGAGCCCAGTGATACCCACAAAAAAAATCTCTCAAAGAGGAAATCATGGAAAAGATCACTGAGAAACTCATGGAGAAGTTACAAGACACAGTTAACCAGAAAGTACAAGCTGCACTCAAAAAATTTCAAGACACCACAAATAAAAAAACTTGAGAAGACACAGAAACAACTAAAGGAACTCAGAGAGGACTTCAACAAACACCAACATGAAACAAAAGAGACTACAAAAAATAGGTACATGAAATAAAGAGGACAACATAAAATAAGAAAGAGTAGTTGAACAAAGACATGGAAAACTTCAGAGTAAAGAATCAAACAAAAGTCCTTGAAATAAAAAGTCTCTTTAGCCAAACTGTAGCAAGAAAGGGGAAGCCAAAAAAGAAACAGAAAGGCTGGTGTTCTGACAATGAGACAGGGGGAGGGGATGGCAAAGCAGAGAGATAAAACTTAAAGCAGAGAGAGAAACATGAAGGTCACATAGCACTGGGGAAATGAAATAGCCAATAAAGTCACATGCAGCCATATGTGAGTTGAGCTTTGCTTTTTGCTTCTGTAACCTGCTTGCAAGCATATATAAGGTGAAACCTCTTTGTTCTCAGGGCTCAGCCTTTGGACAGGAGTCCACTGGGTCTGTGCCAGCACAATAAATGTTGCTTCCTCCTAATCTGCCTCAGTGTCCCCTATCTCAGCTCACAATTTCCCACAACATTACTTGAGGGCTTGCTGGGATTATTGGAGATGGTGAGTTATCACCTCCCTTGTCACCAGGGTGCATCCCCTGGACCACTGGGAGGAGAGCCCACAAGGTGCCAATGGACAGCTTGATTCAGAGGGGGGATTCATCCTCCCAGTGAGTTGGGGTGAAGGTCTCGGATGCACAAAGGAACCCACTGAGGCACAGGAACCAACTTAACATCGCTCTTCGTACTGGTGGGAACCTGGGTTTAAATTCAGGCCTGCCTCAGGAGGCAGAAGAGGAGTCTGATCACCTCCTAGAGAGGTGAAAATGATGTCTGTCTGGTTTAGGGAGCCA
Organism: Castor canadensis; assembly: GCF_047511655.1. Lineage (NCBI taxonomy): Eukaryota > Metazoa > Chordata > Mammalia > Rodentia > Castoridae > Castor > Castor canadensis. Next base: position 10,765,662 of record NC_133395.1, read on the forward strand.
GGTGGAAGTACAGTGCCGTGTGAGGGTGTATGAAACTGTGAGCCTGAGAGGCGGCCCAGCTGCAAAGTGAGTGAGGAGTCCCAATCCTCAGTTCCATGGTGAACTCATAAGGTCATGGGTGAGCCCCAACGGGGCCTCCAGTCCGGGGTTTATACAGACTCACTGGGGCCAGAGTGTCACCTAAGTCACCGTGAGGTGAGCAGCAGGAGATGGACAAAGTTAGTACTTTTTCAAAACCCCTCCCCCTCTGTGTCTGGAAATCAGAGTAAAAACACTCCCTTGGAGTGTATGATTAATAACTTTAAAAAGGGACTTAATGGAGACTATGGAGTTAAATTAACTCCTAACAAGCCAAAGGTCCTTTGTGAAGTAGATTGGCCTGCTTTTGGTGTAGGATGGTCCCCAGAAGGGTCACTAGATAGAACTGTGATTAATCAGAGTCTTTCAGTCTTGATGGATACTTTTGGTGTCCCAGTTTGCACATCTTCACCTAAAATGGGCATCCTGAAGGAGGAATGAGGCTAGCACTAACTGAGCTCTTACAAAAATTAACACATGAAGGATGGACTTACACTGATACATAAGATCTGGTCTGTCGTAAAAGAAAAGAAAGGACAAAAAAGGATGAAAAGTTTAATACACTCCTTCAGTTGAGTTTTTATGTCTTAAAAATAAAAAGTAAATAGAAAACAATTTAGGATTATTAAAATATGCCAGAAATGCTGAACTTGCAGCCACCTTTACTTCTAGGGAGCATAAACAAAGAGAACCTACCTAAAAGGGTAAGAAAAAGAGCAACCTTGACTGTTGCTAGTAAAAAAAAAAAAAAAAAACTGTTCTAAAAGGTTGGTGTGGTAAGCTTGGTCTGTTATTGAGATAGTCATGAGATGCTTATGTTTCCCTTGCTAATGGCTGGTCAGATTATGCATCCATCTAATGGTATGCTCACAGTGTGTGTATACATATAAACATCTTGAAAACAGTTCTTATTATACAGTCAATGTAAAAATTATTACTCTGTTCTATTGCTACTTTTAAGAAAACAGGTTATTAAACTTATTTCAATCAGGTCTCACTAAGATGCAGGCATTCAGGGGTTAACACTCCAGCTCAGACCACAGGAGAGAGAGAAAAGAAAAGAAAAGGGGGGCTACAGCCTGAAACAAAAATCTTGGAATTTGGATAGTTAAAGAAATGACCTTCGCATGTTTCATTCTGCCATAAATACAATCTGGAAATAAATTCTCTCTTATAATACATGGGTCTACTAACAAATGAGCTTTCTATAAATTGCTTTTATACAAAAATAGTTTCAAGGTTGCTTTCTTTCTTGTTTTTTTATACAAATGTAAGGCTGTAAATTAAAAAGTTTTATGAGTTATTTTCAACAAATAACAAAAATATATAAAAGGTATTAAGGATATGGTTTTTAAAAAAAATAATAATAATATAATACTTTTAGATAAAAAAAGGATAATGACAAGCTCCCCCAGAGGGTACAGATTAAGTTGTCACAAAGATATAGATGCTTATGTAAGTGATTAAGTTAACTAAAATCTAAGAGTTACATTTAAGGTTTTGTAAGGTCAAAATTTATTGTACTGATACACTTAATAAACTTAATTCTCTAAGCTCATAGCAACAAGGCTATCTTTAAAATATTGTATTGTTCTTAATAAAATTTACAAAAAAATTGTCTTAAAAATGGTTTTTGTTTTGTCAAGATAACTGTCAAAAAATTTTGGCACTACAGGATAATCCACAAATTTGTCAAGACAACAAGAGTTTATTAAAACACAAAAAAGACAAGAGGCAGCTGAGCACAATGAGTGCTGCTGCACTGAAATAAAGATTGAGACAGATTTACTTATTAAAAACAAAGCCAAAGCACACCCTCCAGCTAGGATAGATAAATAAATAAATAAATAAGTCACAAAGGAACACTACACTGGAAGTCAAGACCTCCAATTCTTATTGGACTCAACAGAGTGGAGGTGTTAGTCCTACTCCTTCCACATGTTGGATGGAGGGAATTTTTGCCCTGGGATAGCCAGATTTGGCCTGTTATTTAGGGGGGCTCCATTGACTAAAGGTTGGTGAGATCCTGCTGTATGTCATGAGCCATATGTAAATGTCAACAATCTGGGATGTTATCCCTTACCAACATATGAGCCATGATTTTTGGCCACTATGTTTCCTAACTCCACACTTAATCCCCATAAATACTTACCTGTATTCTCTGGTGATTTTTGTCAGGGTTTCTACTACTAAGGTAACTGAGTCATGTTTATTTAAGAGTTAGTTTATGTTGGGGTTAACAATGAGGACAGTCATGTTAGGACTATACCCCTCCCACTTGCTGATGGCTTACTTTTATCTCCCTGGAGAGATGCCAAGGACAGTTGGGCAGACAATAACCTAACTACAACTTATCTTTCTTGGTTGACCAGCAACAGTATCCCTTAGTGACCTTCCTGGTACTTTTCCACTAGCCACCTGTATCTAGCCCAAGCCTGTGTATGGCAATGGGCTCTAGCTCTCTTGCTGGGGTCTCTCTCCACAGGGCTCCTGCCTAAACAATAAACCCTGAACTGGTGTTTGAACCATCTCTCTGCCTCCTCCATGCCTCTTATTTTCTAACAGTTTACAGAAAACTTTATAGATGATGTCATGGTTAAACAACTGTTGTTTATATATATATAAAATGTCCACCCATTAAAACCGCATTAGAGATGCCCTTTGGTTGTTATTCTGTCTACTCCCACCACAGTTAAAGTAGCAGAGATTGCTCCTTGGATCCACCACAGCTGAGTCAAACCAGCTTCTCTCGAATGGGAGCGCATCCCTGATCAGCTTCACCATGTAGGATCACCCTCCAGAACCTGAGCACCCTCCCCCGGCAGGACTCCACTTCCCAGGAAACAAGGGACCAAGAACCACAGGACAAGAGCCCTGCTCTAGTCACACCTTGGAAGCTGACTAGTCTACACACGGCAGATGCTTGAGGAATTGACTCTCCAATGGGGCAACCGGACTGTTTTTATACCAGTTATCTCACTGTGATGCATTGTCACACCTTGTTTGTATCTGTTGCTGTAATTCTCACCATAATCGTTGCCATAGGTCTGGCAGAAACTGCCCCCACTGATTGGACTCATGGTAAAAAGTTTTTATTTGCTCTCCTCTATCTCTTTTGGTAAGGATGCATAATTACTGTTTATTGTTACTGATGTGGTTTCCCTTCATGGCCTCAGAGCCCTCCTCCAGTGCCCTATGTATGCATACTACTCAGGCAGGAAATGTTGTCACTAGGACTTTGCTATTCCATACTTACTATTCTTGTGCAGGCACTGTCATTGGTTCATGTGCTCACAACCATGCCATCTGTTCAGTGTGTTCCTATGGTAATCCGCATATCTGCTTCAACCCCACTTATCACCTCTGGGAGCAATGATTAGAGATCAAGAGCATCTGCAATCCTGGGAACCTTATCACCTGCACCTAGGTGTTTAATCCCAATAAACCAGTGTCAATGTTCTTTGATACAGGTGCAGCCATAGACAAGAGTGAATGTGGAGGTACAGGCTGTGGCTGTGGGGGCCGAGCTTGGGAAAGAACTTATATGTCAAATGATAAGTGTATGTGCTGGGGAGACAACTCTTGGCCATGTGATAATGTGGATTCTTATTATTGTCCTTATTGGGGTTGTGTTTCATGGGCCACATGGCAGAAGACTAAGCACGCACCTTTCCTTCACAAAGGGGAAGCTGCCCCTGCCTGCACCCATAGCACCTGCAACCCTGTAAATTTCACTGTACTTAAGCCATTGGATTGGACATGGGGACATATAATTGGCATAAGGATAGGTGGAAAAGACCTTGATCCTGGAAGTCTGATGTACCTCAAATTAGTAACTGTTACCCATGACAGTTCCTCCTACCAAGTTTTTCACTCCTTTTATGAGGAAATGAGAAATGAATTTTCCATCTCTGCCAAAGCTAAAAATTTGATCCTCTCACTGGCTGAGTCTATAGCCCAGACACTGAATGCCACTTCATGCTATGTTTGGGGGTGACCAACACGGGAGACCCTTGGTCTTGGGAAGCAAAGGAGTTAAACCCATGGAAACCTTTTAATGAGATTGCTTTTCCAAAGCACAGGAAAGGCATCTGGCTCCTAAAAACTTCCATCATCAGAAATTATTGCATCTCCTGCCCAGAAGACCAGTTCTCCACCTCAGTGGGGTATTTAACTTGTTTAGGACAGAAGTTTTACAATGACACTGCCCAAGAGACCCAATGGTGAGGAACTCCAAATCACACAGAACCCCAGCCCCACTCATTGGCCAATTTTCCTAATCTCCAGAGAGCATGGAACAATCTTACCACAAACATAGATTGGCAGGCACCCAGGGGACTGTATTGGATCTGTGTGAAGCAAGCTTACATGGTGCAACCTAGCAGCTGGTTTGGATCTTGTGTGCTAGGCTCAAACAGACTATCTTTCTTCTTGCTTCCCCTCAGACAAGGTGAAAATATGGGAGCCCCCACATATTAAAAAAAGATGAAGGAGACTAAAATGGGGTGCCTTACAAATTGGCAATTAAAAAGATAACAAATGACCACCTGAGTGAATCATCCAGTACTTTGGTCCTGACACTGGACAGAAGATGGGTCCTGAGGCTATCACACCCCTATATATATGCTCAAGCGCATCATCAAGCTGCAGACTGTTGTTGAAATTATAACTAATGAAACTGTGAGAGCTCTCAATTTGCTGACAAAGCACAGCACTAAGATGCACAATGCCATCAATCAGAATCACTTGGCTTTAGACTATTTGCTGGCCTCTGAGGGAGGAGTTTATGGAAAATTTAACCTGAGCAACTTCTGCTTTCAGATTGATGATGAAGGAAAGATCATAGAAGAGATCACAGACAAGATGAGAAAGCTTGCCCATATCCCTGTCCAGACTTGGAGAGGATGGGACCCCAATGACCTGTTCTCTGCCTTAGGTGGATTCAAGACTCTGATAGGGGCAATAGGCCTAATCCTAGGAACATGCTTAATACTGCCCTGCCTGGCTCCCTTGGTGCTATGGTCTATCAAGACTATTATGGAAGATGTTATAGAAAGAAAAATGGCCACACATGTAATGATGCTATGGAAATACAAACCACTAGATCAAGGTGATGCTCTTTGACCTTGAGTGGGTCCAAGCATCAAAGGGGGAATGACGTAGCAAAAAAGGGGAGGCCAAAAAAGAAACAGACATTTCTGACAATGAGACAGGGGAGGGAATGGCAAAGCAGAGAGATAAAACTTAAAGAACTGAAACATGAAGGTCACATAGCACTAGGGAAATGAAATAGCCAATAAAGTCACATGCAGCCATATGTGGATTGAACTTCGCTTTTTGCTTCTGTAACCTGCTTGCAAGGGTATATAAGGTGAGACCCATTTGTTCTCAGGGCTCAGCCTTTGGAAATGAGTCCACTGGGTCTGTGCCAGCACAATAAATGTTGCTTCCTGCTAATCTGCCTCAGAGACTCTTATCTCAGCTCATAATTTCCTGCAACAAAGCAAAAAGCACAGTGAAAGATCACTGCATCAGACTAGAACAAGTGGAAGACAGAATCTCTGAGCTTGAAGATAAAATAGAGGGATTCCAAGATGGCGGCTAGAGGTAGGAAGCAGAAAGCAACCCTCCTATAGTGAAATCTTGGAGAGACGCTGGAGACACACTTTGCAGGCATGATCACCGAGAAAAGGCATAACTTTGACCCCTCCACATCTCCAGCCGGTGCAGAGAATCTCCACTTCACGTTAAACGGAGAAATGAGGAGGGCCCCTGGGGCCGCCAGTGGCCGGCGCCCATAAAGCTTGGGAAGACGCGGACCAGGTGAGCTTCACGGTACCACGGTACCCCCACAGACAAGCCTGAGCCAGAGCAGCATAGCCCGCTGGACAGACTGACCTCCACCCGGGGAAAAAAACAGAAACTGAGTAATAAGCAATAAGAACAGTTAAGACACGCTAGAAAGAGGGTGGGGCGCCCTGAGCGCTGAAGATTGGGGGAAGGGAATCCTTCCCGGGACTGTAAATACACAAGCCGGGCGGGCCGGAGAGCCTCTGGCGGGAGTGGGGCACGCACCCAGCAACCAGGAGCGGGGACGCTTGTGAGAGGAGGGAAGACCCACTTCCCATGTGAACTGTAAACAAACACGCAGGCCTGACAACGCGGGGCAGTGTCACCTTTCCCAGTGCTTGGAAAGGGGAAAGCCTGTAGCAGAGGTCCCTGCACAGGAGAACTCTGAGCAAACAAAGCCTGTGGGACCAGGTGAGTGCTAGCTCACCCCAGAGATCTGCATAAATAACACCACCAGCTACAGGCTGAGGGCAGCAGGCAGGCAAGCCACAGTTGCAGATACCACTCTCAGAACTGCCTCCAGACACTTTTTTTTTCTTTTTCTCCCTACCTTTGATGAGAGAACAACCGAATTACACCTGCAAGCTGAAAAACTTACTGAAACTGTATTGCATTTGAACTGGGGACACTTGGTGGGGCTTTTGTGTGTGTGTGTGTGTGCATGTGTGTGTGTGTGAGTGTGTAGTTTTGTTCTACTTTATGCATCCCCTTTGATGAGACAACTACAGAACAATATCTGAGGCACCAACTCCAGGACTGGAGATTGAGACAGACATCCAAATTATTAAGACTGAAACTGCATTGCATATAAACTTGGACGTTTTTTGGTTTTTTTTTTTTTTAATTTTCTATTTTACATTTTATTTTAATTCATTTTTACATATAGATATACTTTCATTTACTTATTTTTTATTTTTTTATCTTTGATTTTCAATCCTCTCTCTGTCTCTCTAATGTCTGTTCAGCTTACTGTCGATTAGCACACTAACACTCCCTGTTTATACCTTTGAAACTCTCTTCTCTGATACCTTGTTCTGCTTTCTCCCTCTTGTCTGTATATTTGTTTTCCCCTTTTCTTTAACTTCTTGCTTTCCATCTCAGCTCACTCTTCCATTCTAAATATTACCACTGTTATTATTACAAGCTAGAAAATACTTAATTGCACACAGTACAGGGACAGTAACAACACCAAGGACAATGACAGGAAGACAGAAAAAACAGGGAAATCAGTTTCCCCACAGCAAAAAATTAGTACAGGAACCAGAGGGGAATGAAGAGAACAGAAACTCAGATCAAGACTCCAACAAAATGAAGATAAACTATGACAAAGGACCCAATGAAGCCCACAAGAATAATTTAAAAGAAGACATACTACAAGTACTCAATGAGAATTTTATAGAGATGATACTGGATAGGGTCAACCAAAATGTACAGGAGACACTCAAGAAATTCCAAGACAATAAAAATAGAGAATTTGAAAAAGCAAAAGAAGAAATAAAGGAAACCATAGAAGCACTGTATAAACACCAAAGTGAAAGAGAGAACACAATGAATAAATGGATAAATGAACTCAGGACAAAAATAGACAACAATAAAGAAGAAAACTGCCAGGATATGGAAAACCTCAGAAAAAAGAACGAAACAGAACTGCAAAACAAAACGGAAGGCCAATCCAGCAAAATAGAACAAACAGAAGACAGAATCTCAGAACTTGAAGATGAAATGGTAATTAAAGGAAAAACCAAAGAACTATTAATTAAACAACTCAAGACCTGTGAAAAGAAAATGCAAGAACTCACCGACTCCATCAAAAGACCAAACTTGAGAATCATGGGCATCGAAGAAGGAGAAGAGGTGCAAGCGAAGGGAATGCATAATATATTCAACAAAATAATAACAGAAAATTTCCCAAATCTAGAGAAAGATATTCCCATACACATGCAAGAGGCCTCCAGGACACCAAACAGACCAGATCAAAATAGAACTACTCCACGACATATCATCATTAAAACAACAAGTTCAGAAACTAAGGAAAGAATATTGAAGGCTGTAAGAGAGAAAAAACAAGTAACATACAAAAGTAAACTCATCAAAATCACAGCAGACTTCTCAACAGAAACATTAAAAGCAAGAAGAGCGTGGGGTGAGATCTTCCGGGCACTGAATGAAAATAACTTCAACCCCAGGATACTCTACCCAGCAAAGCTATCATTCAAAATAGATGGAGTAATAAAAGTCTTCCATGATAAGCAGAAACTAAAACAATATGTGACCACAAAGCCACCATTACAAAAGATTCTGCAAGGGATCCTGCACACAGAAAGTGACACCCAACTTAACCATGAAAAGGCAGGCAGCACCAAACCACAGGATAAGAAAAAGCAAGACAGTAGAGAGTAATATCAAGTTAGGTACACACAATCAAACCTTCAAACAACTAAGACAACTAAATGGCAGGAATCACCACACACCTATCAGTACTAACACTTAATGTTAATGGACTTAATTCACCCATCAAAATACACCGTTTGACAAAATGGATTAAAAAAGAAGATCCAACAATTTGTTGCTTACAGGAGACTCATCTCACCGACAGAAATAAGCATATGCTTAGGATGAAAGGCTGGAAGAAGATTTACCAAGCCAATGGCCCCCGAAAACAAGCAGGAGTAGCAATACTTATCTCTGACAAAGTAGACTTCAAACCTACATTGATCAAACGAGATAAAGAAGGACATTCCATACTAATAAAAGCGGAACTAGACCAAAAGGAAATAATAATCATCGATCTGTACGCACCCAATGTCAACGCACCCAATTTCATCAAACATACCCTGAAAGACCTAAAAGCATATATAAACGCCAACACAGTGGTGGTGGGAGACTTTAACACTCCATTATCATCAATAGATAGGTCATCCAAACAAAAACTCAATAAAGAAATCCAAGATCTAAAATATGCAATAGATCAAGTGGACCTAGTAGATGTCTACAGAACATTTCATCCAACCTCTACACAATATACATTCTTCTCAGCAGCCCATGGAACCTTCTCCAAAATAGATCATATCCTAGGGCACAAAGCAAGCCTCAGCAAATATAAGAAAATAGAAATAATACCATGCATACTATCTGACCACAATGCAGTAAAAGTAGGACTCAACAACAAAAGTAAAGACAAAAAACATGCAAACAGCTGGAAACTAAATAACTCATTACTTAATGAAGAATGGATCATCGATGCAATAAAAGAGGAAATTAAAAAGTTCCTGGAAGACAATGAAAATGAAAACACAACCTACCAGAACCTATGGGACACAGCTAAGGCAGTCTTGAGAGGAAAGTTTATAGCCATGAGTGCATATATTAAAAAGATTGAAAGATCCCAAATCAATGACCTAATGATACATCTCAAACTCCTAGAAAAACAAGAACAAGCAAACCCCAAAACAAATAGAAGGAGAGAAATAACAAAAATAAGAGCTGAAATCAACAAAATAGAAACCAAAAAAACCATAGAAAGAATTAATGAAACAAAAAGTTGGTTCTTTGAAAAAATAAACAAGATTGATAGACCCCTGGCAAACCTGACTAAAATGAGGAGAGAAAAAACCCAAATTAGTAGAATTAGGAATGCAAAAGGGGAGATAACAACAAACACCATGGAAGTCCAGGAAATCATCAGAGACTACTTTGAGAACCTATATTCAAATAAATATGAAAATCTAAAAGAATTGGACAGATTTCTAGATACATATGATCATCCAAAACTGAACCAAGAGGAAATTAATCACCAGAATAGACCTGTAACACAAAATGAAATTGAAGCAGCAATCAAGAGTCTCCCCAAAAAGAAAAGTCCAGGACCTAATGGATTCTCTGCTGAATTCTATCAGACCTTTAAAGAACTGATACCAACCCTTCCTTAAACTGTTCCACGAAATAGAAAGGGAAGGAAAACTGCCAAACACATTTTATGAAGCCAGTATTACACTTATCCCAAAACCAGGCAAAGATACCTCCAAAAAGGAGAACTATAGGCCAATCTCCTTAATAAACATTGATGCAAAAATCCTCAACAAAATAATGGCAAACCGAATTCAGCAACACATCAAAAAAGATTATTCACCATGACCAAGTAGGCTTCATCCCAGGGATGCAGGGGTGGTTCAACATACGAAAATCAATAAACGTAATAAACCACATTAACAGAAGCAAAGACAAAAACCACTTGATCATCTCAATAGATGCAGAAAAAGCCTTTGATAAGATCCAACATCATTTCATGATAAAAGCTCTAAGAAAACTAGGAATAGAAGGAAAGTTCCTCAACATTATAAAAGCTATATATGACAAACCTACAGCCAGCATTATACTTAACGGAGAAAAACTGAAACCATTCCCTCTAAAATCAGGAACCACACAAGGATGCCCACTATCTCCACTCCTATTCAACATAGTACTGGAATTCCTAGCCAGAGCAATTAGGCAAGAAGAAGGAATAAAAGGAATACAAATAGGTAAAGAAACTGTCAAAATATCCCTATTTGCAGACGACATGATCCTATACCTTAAAGACCCAAAAAACTCTACTCAGAGGCTTCTAGACATCATCAATAGCTATAGCAAGGTAGCAGGATATAAAATCAACATAGAAAAATCATTAGCATTTCTATACACTAACAATGAGCAAACTGAAAAAGAATGTATGAAAACAATGCCATTTACAATAGCCTCAAAAAAAATCAAATGCCTAGGTGTAAACCTAACAAAAGATGTGAAAGACCTCTATAAGGAAAACTATACACTTCTGAAGAAAGAGATTGAGGAAGACTATAGAAAGTGGAGAGATCTCCCATGCTCATGGATTGGTAGAATCAACATAGTAAAAATGTCGATACTCCCAAAAGTAATCTACATGTTTAATGCAATTCCCATCAAAATTCCAATGACATTCATTAAAGAGATTGAAAAATCTACTGTGAAATTTATATGGAAACACAAGAGGCCACAAATAGCCAAGGCAATACTCAGTCAAAAGAACAATGCAGGAGGTATCACAATACCTGACTTCAAACTATATTACAAAGCAATAACAATAAAAACAGCATGGTACTGGCACAAAAACAGACATGAAGACCAGTGGAACAGAATAGAGGACCCAGATATGAAGCCACACAACTATAACCAACATGTCTTTGACAAAGGAGCTAAAAATATACGATGGAGAAATAGCAGCCTCTTCAACAAAAACTGCAGGGAAAACTGGTTAGCAGTCTGCAAAAAACTGAAACTAGATCCATGTATATCACCCTATACCAACATTAACTCAAAATGGATCAAGGATCTTAATATCAGACTCCAAACTCTTAAGTTGATACAAGAAAGAGTAGGAAATACTCTGGAGTTAGTAGGTATAGGTAAGAACTTTCTCAATGAAACCCCAGCAGCACAACAACTAAGAGATAGCAAAGATAAATGGGACCTCATAAAACTAAAAAGCTTCTGTTCATCAAAAGAAATGGTCTCTAAACTGAAGAGAACACCCACAGAGTGGGAGAAAATATTTGCCAACTATACATCAGACAAAGGACTGATAACCAGAATATACAGGGAACTTAAAAAACTAAATTCTCCCAAAACTAATGAACCAATAAAGAAATGGGCAGGTGAGCTAAACAGAACTTTCTCAAAAGAAGAAATTCAAATGGCCAAAAAACACATGAAAAAATGCTCACCATCTCTAGCAATAAAGGAAATGCAAATTAAAACCATGCTAAGATTCCACCTCACCCCTGTTAGAATAGCCATCATCAGCAACACCACCAACAACAGGTGTTGGCGAGGATGCGGGGAAAAAGGAACCCTCTTACACTGTTGGTGGGAACATAGACTAGTACAACCACTCTGGAAAAAATTTGGAGGCTACTTAAAAAGCTGGACATCGATCTACCATTTGATCCAGGAATACCACTCTTGGGGATATACCCAAAAGACTTACTCCAGAGGCACCTGCACACCCATGTTTATTGTGGCACTATTCACAATAGCCAAGTTATGGAAACAGCCAAGATGCCCCACCACTGACGAATGGATTAAGAAAATGTGGTATCTATACACAATGGAATTTTATGCAGCCATGAAGAAGAATGAAATGTTATCATTCACTGGTAAATGGATGGAATTGGAGAACATCATTCTGAGTGAGGTTAGCCTGGCCCAAAAGACCAAAAATCATATGTTCTCCCTCATATGTGGACATTAGATCAAGGGCAAACACAACAAGGGGATTGGACTTTGAGCACATGATAAAAGCGAGAGCACACAAGGGAGTGGTGAGGATAGGTAAGACACCTAAAAAATTAGCTAGCATTTGTTGCCCTTAACGCAGAGAAACTAAAGCAGATACCTTAAAAGCAACTGAGGCCAATAGGAAAAGTGGACCAGGAACTAGAGAAAAGGTGAGATCAAAAAGAATTAACCTAGAAGGCAACACACACACACAGGAAATCAATGTGAGTCAATGCCCTGAATAGCTATCCTTATCTCAACCAGCAAAAACCCTTGTTCCTTCCTATTATTGCTTATACTCTCTCTTCAACAAAATTAGAAATAAGGGCAAAATAGTTTCTGCTGGGTATTGAGGGGGTGGGGGGGAGAGGGAGGGGGCGGAGTGGGTGGTAAGGGAGGGGGTGGGGGCAGGGGGAGAAATGAACCAAGCCTTGTATGCACATATGAATAATAAAAGAAAAATGAAAAAAAAATAAAAAATAAAAAAATTAAAGGCTTTATCTCTAAATACAGTAAAAAAAATAGATATTAAAGAAAAAACAGAAGAACTCTTAGTCAAATAACTCAAGAGCTGTGAAAGGAATATGCAAGAACACAGTGACTCCATCAAAAGACCAAACCTGAGAATCATGGGCATTGAAGAAGGAGAAGAGGTGCAAGCCCAAAGGGTTATATAATATATTCAACAAAATAATAACAAAAAATTTCCCAAATCTTGAGAAAGAATTGTCCATTCAGGTACAGGAAGCCTCCAGGACACCAAACAGACGACCAAAACAGAACCTCTCCATGCCACATTATCATTAAAACAACTAGCACAGAGAACAGAGAAAGAATATTGAAGGCTGTAAGAGAGAAAAAAATGAAATAACTTATAATGGCAAACCCATCAAAATAATCACAGATTTCTCAACAGAAACCTCAACAGCAAAAAGGGCATGGGGTGAAGTATTTTGGGAACTGAAAAAAAACTACCATTCAAAATTGACAGAGGAATAAAAATCTTCCACAGTAAACAGAAACTAAAACAATGTATGACCACCAAGCCACCACTACAGAAAATTCTACAAGGAATTCTACACACAGAAGACGAGAGCAAACAAAACCATGAGAGGACAGGAGAAAGAAAAGATAAGTAATCAGAGAGTAGCTTTGATTTGACTGTACATACTTGAATCCTTAAACAAAACAAAAACTAAATGGCAGAAATCACTACATACCTATCAATATTGACACTGAATGTCAGTTGACTGAACTCCCCTATCAAAAGACATCATTTGGCAAACTGGATTAAAAAGGAAGATTCAACAATTCAGGTTGTGCATGGAAGCAATGCTAGGAATCTCTCTGTAAAGCTATCCTTATCTCAACTAGCAAAAACACTTGTCTTTCTTATTATTGCTTATGTCTCCTCTTTAACAAAATTGGAGAAAAGGGCAGAACAGGTTCTGCCAGGAAGCGAGGGAGGCTGGGGGAGAAAAGAAGGGAAAGGGGGGCAGGGGGAAGAAATGATCCAAACAATGTATGTACTTATGAATATATGAATAAAGAGGAAAAATATTTTTAAAAAGGAAGATTCAACAATCTGTTGTTTATAAGAGACCCACCTTATTGACAGAAATAAACACTGGCTTAAAGTGAAAGTCTGGAAGAAGATTTACCAAGCTAATGTCCCTGAAAATAGGCAGCAGTAGCAATAGTTATATCAGACAAAGTAGACATCAAACTTACACTAGTCAAAGAAGACAAAGAAGGTCACCTCATCCTAAAACAGGGGCAATACATCAAAAGCAAATGACAATTATCAACCTATATGTGCCCAATGTTAGTGTACCCAATGTCATCAAACATACTACTAAAGGTAGTAGGAGACTTTAATACCTCTCTATCACCAATAGATAGTTCATCCAGACAAAAAAAAAATCAACAAAAAAAAAATCCAACAACTAAATGACACCATAGATCAAAAGGACCTAAATGATATCTACAGAATATTTCACAATGCAACAGCACAATATACATTCTTTTCAACAGCCCATGGAACTTTCTCCAAAATAAACTGTATCTTAGGGCACAAAGCAAGCCTCAACAAATATAAGAAAATTGAAATAACCTCCTACATACTATCTGATTACAATGCAATAAGACTAGAACTCAACAACAAAAGCAGCAGCAGAAAATATGCAAACAACTGGAGGTTGAACAACACATTGCTCAATGATCAGTGGGTCCTATAAGAGAGGAAATCAAAAAGTTCCTGGAATTTAATGAAAATGAAAACACAACCTATCAGAAACTATGGGACACAGCAAAGGCAGTCCTAAGAGAAAAGTTTATAGCCATGAGTGTACATATTAAAAACACAGAAAGATTTCAAAGAAATGACCTAATGCTACATTTCAAACTCCTAGAAAAACAAAAACAAGCTAAACCTAAAACAAGCAGAAGGAGAGAAAAAATAAAAATAAGGGCTGAAATTAATGAAATAGAAAGCAAAAACACCATACAAAGAATCAACGAAACAAAAAGGTGGTTCTTTGGGAAAAAAAAAAAAACAAAACAAAATTGAAAAGCCCCTGGCAAATCTGACTAAAATGAGGAAGGAAAAAACCCAAATTCATAAAATCAGAAATGAAAAAGGGAAGATAAGAACAAACACCAAGGAAATCATCAGGGACTACTACGAGAACCTATATTCAAATAAATTGAAAATCTTGAAGAAAAGGACAAAGTTCTAGATACTTATAACCATCCAAAATTGAACCAAGAGGATATTAACCACCTAAACAGACCTGTAACACATAATGAAATTGAAGCAGCAATATTTTCCCAAAAAAGAAAAGTCCAGGACCTGATGGATTCTTTGATGAATTCTACCAGACCTTTAAAGAAGAAATAATACCAACACTCCTTAAACTTTTCCATGAAATGGGAAGGGAAGGAACACTACCTAACTCATTCTATGAATGCAGTATTACACTCATCCCAAAACCAGACAAGCACACATCCAAAAAGGAGACCTACAAGCCAATCCCCTTAATGAACATTGATGTAAAAATCCACAGTAAAATAATGGCAAACAGAATCCAGTGACATATCAGAAAGATCTTTCACCATGACCAAGTCAGCTTCATCTTAGAGATGCAGGGGTGGTTCAACATACACAAACCATTAAATGTAATACAACACATTAATAGAAGCAAAGGAAAAAAACTTGATCATCTCAATAGATGCAGAAAATCCTTCAAGAAGATTCAACACCATTTCATGATAAAAGCTCTGAGGAAACTAGGAATCAAAGGAATGTACCTCAACATTATAAAGGCTATGTATGACGAACCCAAAGCCAACATCATACTTAATTGGGAAAAACTGAAACCATTTCCCCTAAATTCAGGAATTAGACAAGGGTATCCACTCTCCCCTCTTCTATTCAACATAGTCCTGGAATTCCTAGACAGAGCAGCAAGACAAGAAAAAGAAATAAAAGGAATACAAATAGGTAAAGAAGTAGTCAAACTATCTTATTCACAGATGACATGGTCTTATACCTTAAAGACCTGAAAAATTCCATACCATAAACAGCTTCAGCAAAGTAGCAGAATGCAAAATCAACTTACAAAAATCAGTAGCCTTTCTATACACCAACAGATTGAGAAAGAATATAGGAAAACAATTCAATTTACAATAGCCTCAAAAAAAATCAAATACCTGGGAATAAACTTAACAATGGATGTAAATGACCTGTACAAGGAGAACTACAAACCACTGAAGAAAGAGAACAAAGAAGACTACAGAAGATGGAAAGATCTCCCTGCTCATGGATTGGCAGAATCAACATAGTAAAAATAGCTAAACTACCAAAAGCAATCTACATGTTCAATGCAGTTCCCATCAAGATCCTAATGACATTCATCACAGAGATTGAAAAACCTACCCTTAAGTTCATTTGGAAACACAAAAGACCACAATAGCCAAGGCAATACTGAGCAAAAAGAGCAAAACTAGAGGTATCACATAACCTAATTTCCAACTATACTACAGAGTCATAGCAATAAAAATAGCATGGTACTGGCACAAAAACAGACATAAGGACAAATGGAACAGAATAGAGGACCTGGATATGAACTCACACAACTATGCTCCTTTAATCTTCAACAAAGGTGCCAAAAACATACAATGAAGAAAAGACAGCCTTTCAACAAATGTTCTGGGAAAAGTGATTATCTGCCTGCAGAAAACTGCAACTAGATCCATGCCTTCCACCCCTACTATTATCAACCCAAGTGGATTAGGAACCTTAATATCAGACCCAAAACCTTGAAGCTAGTACAGGAAAGAGCAGGAAATACTCTGGAAGCAACAGGTATCAGCAAGGACTTCCTCAGTAGAACTCAAGCAGCTCAGCAACTAAGAGAAAGGATTGACAAATTAGACTATATGAAATTAAAATGCTTCTGCACAACAAAAGAAATGGTCTGTAAATTGAAGAGACCACTCACAGAATGGGAGAAAATCTTTTCTAGCTGTACATCAGACAAGGGACTGATAACCAGAATATACAGGGAGCTCAAAACACTAAACTCCCCAAAACTCAATGAAATGGGCAACTGAACTAAACAGAACTTTTTCAAAGGAAGAAATCCAAATGGCTAAAATACACATGGAAAAATGCTCACTGTCCCTGGCCATAAAAGAAATGCAAATCAAAACCACACTAAGATTCCACCTCACTCCTGTTAGAATGGCTACCATTGAGAATACCCATAACAACAAATGTTGATAAGGACGCGGGGAAGAAAGGAACCATCACACACTGATGGTGGGAACGTAAGCTAGTACAACCACTCTGAAAAACAATATGGAGACTTCTTAAAAAATTAAACATAGATTTGCCATATGATCCAGAAATACCACTCCTAGGGATATATCCAAAGGAATGTGACTCAGTTTACTACAAAGGCACCTACACACCCATGTTTGTTGCAGCACTATTCACAATAATGGATGGAAACAGCCAAGATGCCCCACTACCAACTAATGGTTTAAGAAAATGTGGTGTTTAAACACAATGGAATTTTATTCAGCCACAAAGAAGAATGAAATTTTGTCATTCAAGGTAAATGGATGGAACTGGAGAAAATCATTGTAAGCAAAGTCAGGCTCAAAAGACCAAAAGTCACATGTTCTCCTTCATATGCAGATTACAGACCTAAAACAAATGCAGTAATATTATTGGGTCACACACTAAGGGGAGACCGTACATGGGAGGCATAGAGAAAGAGACTGCATGGGAGGGATAGAGAAAGGGAAGGAAACCAAAAACTTGAATGTGGTTGATGTGTTCACTGTAAAGGAGTGAATAAAGCAATCTTAAACTGGCAGAGACCACTATGGGAGGGAGACTAGGAAGTAATGAAGAGCTCTGGTAGAGATGAACCAAAGTGTTTTGTAATACTCGTGTGCATGGAAACAACACAAGGAATCTCTCTGAATAGCTATCTTTATCTCAAACTAGCAAAAATGCCATGTTTTTCTTATCTTTTATGTTTTTTCTTCTACAAAATCAGAGAAGAGGACAGAACAGGTTCTGCCCAGAGGTGGGGCAGGTGGGGGTAGGTGGCTCAAATAATGTATAACATGTAAGTAAATGCAAAAATGATAAAATAAAATATTTTAAAAACAAAAAAGAATAAGAAGTACAACAAAAAATGATGCTTTAAATACCATATGAACTAATAAAAATTCTAATCAACACTGGGTTTCTTGTAAAGCAAGGTCAATGTCTCTGAGGCATCTGTAGATAGACAAGACTTCCTTTAGCTTAAGTGATTAAAACAAGATTATTAGAGATAAAAATCAGGACCCCAGAGGCACAAGCTGCCTGTCTTTTCAGGATTCCTCAATGTTATTCAACTTCTTCAGTTTTAATTTTTTCAACTTGCCTAACATCATTTCCTTACTTGCAATGTGTGTTAAAATATTGTCTGACTAGGGATGGCTTTATTAAATATCTGGGAGAAGAATATAAGAAACGATTTATAAGATGCTTTCAAAGTGTTATAGATTTTTCAAGTAATTAATTCAAAATGATTTATGAAATACTAACTGGCATAGAAGAAGTACCACATTACTGATCAATTAATATATACTTTATTTCAGTTTCACTGAGAGCATTGTTTCCCACTTAAGATACATATGTTCAGGTCCATGGAGTGACATCAATCTCACAATGATTTGCTCATTTCTCAGGAGTGGACATCACTCTGGTTCCAGTTCTGAAAGTACACTTGTCATGTACTCTCAAAAGGAGATTTCCACTCTGATAGTAGGTTATACAGCAACAACACTGCTGGTCACATCCATAGTGTTGGCATTAGTCAGGATTATTTGTCACAATCAAATATTTGTTGAAGAGATTATGTCACTGTTTTAATGAGAATAGCATCACTGAAAAAAAGACTACGAAACAAAAAATTGCTGGAAGGCTGTAGAACTATTGTTAGACTCTTCCTCATTGGTAACCTTGCTTATCAGGTGTCATGTTCTAAAAACTTCATAAGAATTAACCAATTTAATTCTCACAAGGATTTTTTGATATGATATAGTAGGCTGAATAATGGCTACCCAAAAATACCACTCATAAATATCAGTCCAGATCCCTAGAATCTATAAATGTTACTCTTTGCAGATGTGATTAAATTAAGGATTTTGGCTGAGATTGTGTGGATTATCCTAAATCTAATCACAAATGTCCTTATTATGATTGGGCAGAGGGAGATTTAACCACACCAAAGAGAAGGCAGAGATGAGAAGGATAGGGACATGAGCCTGAGGATGCCAGCAGCCTCCAGAAACTGGAAGAGGCTAAAGAGGATTCTTCCCAGGAGCCTCTGTGGTGATTGTGGCCTTGCCAACATCTGATTTCTGATTTCAGGTCTCCACAACTACAGAGAATAAATTTCTGCTCTGTGGAGCTACTAAATTACAGTAATTTATTACAGCAACCTTAGAGAACAAAAGCTCATAGATGCTATTTGTACTCTCATCTGCAAATGGGCAAACTAAGGCATGAAAAGGTGGTGTAACTTCTCAATGTAGCATAGTTGGTTGTGGCAATACCAGGTTTCAAACCCAAGAAGCTTGGTCACACAGCAAATCAAATTTAGAATAAGAATTTATTTCATTAAAGACAAGTCATTGCCCCATCCATGATGGAAGAGGTACAGTGTAGTTAACTGATCACAAAGGTGCTAGGCCCCACCCTCTCCAGAGCCTCAGTGCCGGTCCTGCTATTAGCAAGGTAGACACGTGGCAGTGGTGGCATCCATCTCTGCCACCAGGGGCACTTATTGTGAGCTTCTCATCAGACACTGGCGCTGTTGGGAGAGAAGCTCCTGCTGTACACAAAGTAGTCCTTCCACCTGCCCAAGGCTTGAGATTCCTCTCTGTGTTGATTTCCTAAGGCTGTTGTAACAACATACCACCAACTAGTGCCTCAAATACAATAATATATTGTCTTGTGGTTCTAGAGGTCAGAAGTATGAGGTCCAGTTGCTGGCAGGGTAATTCTGAGGGGTCTGAGGGAAATACGTTCCAGGACTTCCCCTAGCTCCTGATGTTTGTTGGAGCTCTTTGACACAGAGCTCTGCCTTTGTCTTTGCATGGCACTCTCTCTGTATGCGTGTCTATCTCCAAATCCCCAGTTACATGGAATTGGCTCATACCCAAATGACCCCATCTTAACCTGTTACAACTGCAACAACTCACATTCATGGGCAATGGGGATTAGGACTTCAGTGTAAGAACTTGTAGGAGGTACAATTCAACCTATCAGAAACTTCTTCCTGGAGATCCAAAATGGCGACTGGGACACAGACACAGACAGCCTGAGCGCCATGAATCAGGGACCTTGCTGAGATGCTGGAGCCATGCTTGGTGGAGGTGAAGCACCAGGGAGAATTGAAACTTTGACACAATGAACCCCTAGCTGGTGGAAGGCTTCTCCATGCCACAATACACTGAGAGAACAGGCGGACCGCCACCCCCACACAACCACCACCACTGCTGCTGGATGCTGGCTCCAAACATGCTTGGGAGACCTTCAGCAAACCAAACAGGCAAGCGCCAAGCTTCATGCAGTATCTCTAAGCCACCCCTGGGATAAACCAGCACAACCCCCCTGTACAGACTGATCCCCTCCACAAAAAAAAAAAAACTGAATAAACAATAGAACTGAAAACTAGTGCACAGCAGAGGGGGCGGGGATTGCTGAAAGTGCACCAAAGAAGGGGGGAGAGGCAAGGAGCGAAACTCGCACACAAACCATCAGAAAACAAATGGGTGATAGGCCGCTGCCTGAAGTAGGGAAGCGAAGGCAGCAGACTACAGGGCTCAGACCTTGGGCACCCACAGTCAGATGGCTCTGCAATGTAGAGGAACAAACAGTGCACTATCACAACATGCTGACAGTGGCAGCCAGCCAACAGATCACTGACCTTGCCCTTGCCCCAGAAAAAGGGGGCGAGGCAAAGACACAAGCCCCTAGTTAACAAGCACAGAGATAAGCCAACTCAAAGCAGGACAACTAGTATACTGCAGAGCTGCCACACTTCACTGCAGGAGAAGCTGACCAAGCAGCAGCTGCTGAAAGACAGAAGAAAAAAAAAACACTACCCACAGGCCTATCACCTGGCAAGACTAATACAGAGATCCTGCTTAAATACCAATACCAGGACTGGATACTGGAGGAGTAACACCAGGACTTAAACTAAGAGTGAAATTCTATTGATCCTGAACCTGAGGTTTATGTTTGTTTGTGTGTGTGTTTGTTGTCTATTTGCTCATCCCTCCCTGTTGATTTCTTTGGGGTTTCTTGTTTGTTTGTTTGTTTTTGTTGATTTTTTTGTTTTATCACTGTAAATTACTTAATACTAAATTACACCCAAACTAGGGATAAAAACAGCACACACACAATTAGCTAAAAACCCAATACAGCCACAAAACAAAATTTAACCAAGGGAAAGAAAACAGGTGACTGAAACCACCAACTAGTCTATCAAGTACAGTTACACAATACCAACAGGAATGATGGGAAGAAGAAAAAAGGATGAAAACCATTCCCCCCCCCAAAAATAATTTAATATAGGATTCAGGGAAATGAAGAAAATGGATACTCAGTTCCAGACTCCAACAAAACAAAGATAAATGACACCAAGGAACACAACGAAGTCCACAAGAACATCCTTAAAGAAATATCCTGCAAATAATCACTGAGAATTTAATGGAGATGATATTAGACATGGTTAACTGAAATGTACAAGAGGCACTCAAGAAATTTCAAGACACCAAAAATAAAGAGTGTGAGAAGACACAGAAACAAATAAATAAAATCATAGGAGCCCTAAATAAACACCAAAGTGAAACAGAGAACACACACTATAAATAGGGATATAAATGAATTAAAGATGAAAATTGACAATATTAAAGAGGAAGTGACCCATGACATGGAAAACCTCAGGAAAAAAAATGAAACAAAAACACAGAACACAATGGAAGGCCACTCCAGCAGACTAGAAAAAGCAGAAGAAAGAATCTCAGAACTTGAAGATGAAATGGAAATTCAAGGAAAAACAGAAGAGCTATTAATCAAACAACTCAAGACATGTGAAATGAATATGCAAGAACTCATTGACTCCATCAAAAGACCAAACCTGAAAATCATGGGCATTGAAGAAGGAGAAGAGGTGCAAGCAAAAGAAATTCGTAATATAGTCAACAAAATAATAACAGAAAATTTCCAAAATCTAGAAAAAACTAAGCCCATTCAGGTACAGGAAGCCTCCAGTACACCAAACAGACTTGACCAAAACAGAACTACCCACGACATATTATCATTAAAACAACAAGCACAGAGAATACATTAACAATATTGAAGGCTGTAAGAAAGAAAAAACAAATAACACACAAAGGTAAACTCATCGAAATCACAGCAGATTTCTCAACGGAAACCTTAAAAGCAAGAAGTGCATGGAGTGAGGTCTTCCAGGCACTGAATGAAAAAAACTTCAACCCTAGGATTCTCTACCCAGCAAAACTATCATTCAAAATAGGTGGAGCAATAAAAGTCTTCCATGATAAGCAGAAACTAAAACAATACATGACCACCAAGCCACCACTACAAAAGATTTTTCAAGGAATTCTGCACACAGAAAATAAAAGCAAACAAAACCATGAAAGGACAGGCATTACCAAACCACAGAAGAAAAGGCAAGAAAGTAAAGAGTAACACACAATCAAGCCCTTAAACAACAAAAACAACTAAATTACAGGAATCACCACATACCTATCAGTACTAACAATGAATGTTAATGGACTTAACTCTCCCATCAAAAGATACCATTTGGCAAACTGGATTAAAAAGAAAGACCTAACAATCTGTTCCTTACAGGAGACTCATCTCACCGACAGAAATAAGCATATGCTTAGGATGAAAGGCTGGAAGAAGATTTACCAAGCCAACAGACCCTGAAAACAGGCAGGAATAGCAATACTTATCTCAGACAAAGTAAACTTCAAACTTACATTGATCAAATGAGATAAAGAAGGACACTCTATAATAAGAGGAAAAATACACCAAAGGGAAATAACAATTATCAACCCATATGCACCCAACATCAATGCACCCAATTTCATCAAACATACTCTGAAGGAACTAAAAACATATATAGAATCAAATACAGTGGTAGTGGGAGAATTTAATACCCCCCATATCAACAATAGAAAGGTCATCCAAACAAAAAAAATCAATAAAGAAATTATAGAACTAAATCACACCATAAATCAAATTGACCTAGCTGATGTCTACAGAATATTTTATCCAACTTCTGCACAATATACAATCTTCTCAGCAGCCCATGGAAACTTCTCCAGAATTGATCATATCTTAGGGCACAAAGCAAGCCTCAGCAAATATAAGAAAATAGAAAGAATCCCATGCATTCTATCTGATCACAATGTATTAAAACTAGAACTCAACAACAAAACCAATAGCAGAAAATATACAAACAATTGAAAGTTGAACAACACATTGCTCAGTGATCAAGGGATCACTGATAAATAAAAGAGGAAATTAAAAGGTTCCTGGAAGTTAATGAAAATAAAAATACAACCTACCAGAATCTATGGGACACAGCAAAGGCAGTCCTAAGAGGAAAGTTTATACCCATGAGTGAATATATTAAAAGGACAGAAAAATCTCAAAACAATGACCTATTGCTACATCTCAAAGTCCTAGAAAAACAAGAACAAGCAAATCCCAAAACAAGGAGAAGGAGAGAAACAATAAAAATAAAGGTCAAAATAAATGAAATAGAAACACAAAAAACATACAAAGAATCAACGAAACAAAAAGCTAGTCCATTGAAAAAAATAAATAAGATCGGCAGACCCCTGGCAAACTTGACAAAATGGAGAGAAAAAACCCAACTCAGTAAAATCAGAAGTGCAAAACGGGAGATAATAACAAACACCAGGGAAATCCAGGAAATCATCAGAGACTACTTTGAGAACCTATATTCTAATAAATTTGAAAATCTTGAAGAAATGGACAGATTTTTTTTAGATACTTATGACCATCCAAGATGGATTCTCTGCTGAATTCTATTAGACCTTTAAAGAAGAAATAATACCAACTCTTCTTAAACTTTTCCACGAAATACAAAGGGAAGGAACACTGCCTAACTCATTTTATGAAGCCAGTATTACACTCATCCCAAAACCACACAGAGACACATCCAAAATGGAGAACTATAGGCCGATCTCCTTAGTGAACATCAAAGCAAAAATCCTCAATAAAATAATGGCAAACTGAATCCAACAACACATCAGAAAGATTGCTTACCACGACCAAGTAGGCTTCAACCCAGGGATGCAGGGGTGGTTCAACATACAAAAATCAATAAATGTAATACAGTGCATTAATAGAAGCAAAGACAAAAACCATTTGATCATCTCAATAGACGCAGAAAAAGCCTTCAACAAGCTTCAACACCACTTCATGAGAAAAGCTCCAGGAAAACAAGGAACAGAAGGAATGTACCTCAACATTGTAAAAGCTATATATGACAAACCTATAGCCAACATCATACTTAATGGAGAAAAACTGAAACCATTCCCTCTAAAATCAGGAACGAGACAAGGGTTCCCACTCTCCCCACTCCTATTCAACATAGTACTGGAATTTCTAGCCAGAACAATTAGGCAAGAAGAAGAAATAAAAGGAACACAAATAGGTATAGAAACTGTCATAATATCCTATTTGCAGATGACAAAGTTTAAAGACCCAAAAAACTCTACCCAAAAACTCCTAGACACCATAAACAGCTACAGCAAGGTGGCAGGATACAAAATCAACTTACAAAAATCATTCGCTTTTCTATACACCAACAATGAACAGATTGAGAAAGAATATGTGGAAACAATTCCATTTACAATAGCCTCAAAAGAAATCACATACCTTACAAATACTTAACAAAGGATGTGAATGACCTCTACAAGGAGAAATACAAACTCCTGAAGAAAGAGATCGAGGAAGACTACAGAAGGTAGACAGATCTCCCATGCTCGTGGATTGGTAGAATCAACATAGCTATACTACCGAAAGCAATCTACATGCTTAATGCAATTCCCATCAAAATCTTAATGATATTCATCACAGAGATTGAAAAATCTACCCTAATGTTCATTTGGAAACACAAGAGACCACAAATAGTCAAGGCAATACTCAGCAAAAAGAGCAATGCTGGAGGTATCACAATATCCGACTTCAAACTATATTTCAAAGCAATAGCAGTAAAAACAGCATGGCACTGACAAAAAAGCAGACATGAAGACCAGTGGAACAGAATAGAGGACTTAGAGATGAATCCACACAGCTATGCCCACCTTATTTTTGACAAAGGCGCCAAAAACATACAGCCTCTTCAAATGTTGTTGGGAAAAGTGGTTATTCATCAGTAAAAAACTGAAACTATATCCATGTTTATCACCCTGTACTAGTGTCAACTCAAAATGGATCAAGGACCTAAATATCAGACCTGAAACTCTGAAGTTAGTACAGGAAAGAGCAGGGAATACTCAGGAAGCAATGGGTATAGACAAGGACTTCCACAATAGAACCCCAGCAGCTCAGAAACTAAGAGAAAGGATGGACAAAGGGGACTGCATAAAATTAAAAAGCTTCTGCACAACAAAAGAAATGGTCTCTAAACTGAAGAGACCACAACAGAATGGGAGAGAATGTTTGCCAGCTATATATCAGACAAAGGACTGATAACCAGAATACACAGAGAGCTCAAATAACTAAACTCTCCCAAAATCAATGAACAAATAAAGAAATGGGCAAATGAACTGAACAGAACTTTCTCAAAAGAAGAAATTCAAATGGCCAAAAAACTCATGAAAAAATGCTCACTGTCTCTAGCCATAAAGGAAATGCAAATTAAAACCACACTAAGATTCCACCTCACCCCTGTTACAATAGCCATCATCAGCAACACCACTAACAACAGGTATTGGTGAGGATGTGGGGGAAAAAGGAACCCTCTTACACTGCTGGTGGGAATGCAAGCAAGTGCAACCACTCTGGAAAAAATCTAAATGTAGATCTGCCATTTGATCCAGCAATACCACTCTTGGGGATATACCCAAAGGAATGTGACTTAAGTTACTCCAGAGGCACCTGCACACCCATGTTTATTGCAGTGCTATTCACAGTAGCCAAGTTATGGAAACAGCCAAGATGCCCTACTACTGACGAGTTGATTAAGAAAATGTGGTATTTATACACAATGGAATTTTACTCAGCCATGAAGAAGAATGAAATCTTATCATTTGCAGGTAAATGGATTTAACTGGAGAACATCATTCTATGCGAGGTTAGCCAGGCTCAGAAGACTCATAATCGTATGTTCTCCCTCATATGCAGACTTTACACCTAGAGCAAATGCAGCAATGTTGTTTGACTTGGGTCACGTGCTAAAGGGAGAGCACATACAGGAGGTATGGGGATAGGTAGGAAACCCAAAACATGAAAGCGTTTGATGTCCCCACTGCAGAGGAACTAATACAGAAACCTTAAAGCGACAGAGGTCAATATGGGAAGGAGATCAGGAACTAGTGAAAAGGTCAGGTAGAGATGAATCAACTGGAGTTGTAACACATTTGTACATGGAAGCAATGCTAGGAATCTCTATGTATAGCTATCCTTATCTCAACTAGCAGAAACGCTTTGTCTTCTTTATTATGTTTATGTCTCATATTCAACAAAATCAGAGATAAGGGCAGAACAGGTTTTGGCTGGAAGCAAGGGGGGGTGGGAGGGAGAGGGAAGGGTGGAGGGCACCAGGGAGGAATGGCTCAAATAATGGATGCACATGTGAATAAATGATTAAAAAAAACCTTCTTCCTGGTAACTCTCAGACTGACACTGAATTCAGCTGACATAATAGTATAAAATCAGTGGAAGCTGCAACTTCACTTTGTTTTTTACTACAGTGTCCAGCAGCATCAGGAACGTACTGTTTTTTAGCACATCATTGGCTCTCAGCACATATTCATTGTTTTTGTCATTGCTTATTTTTGCAACTTCTCAGAATCAAACTTTCTATTTTTGTTCATCACTTTGAGTCCTATGGTTTCAAAAGCAAAGACACACTTCTATCACAACCATTAAAAAAAATCCCTGAATTTCAAACTGCATCATGGGTCAAAATGTTAAGAATTTAAATGGATCAAGTTCTACTTTTGCCCTTAGAAGCAAACCACCCCACCTCAAATCTAATTTTCTCTTTCCCTTCATACTACCTGATGTCAGTATTGTACCTCTTAAATCTTTGACTCAGTCTTGGACTTCCTGGATCATAAGATCAAGGACCTTCTGGCCAAGAACTTCTTCTACCCTTTGTCATGTGCAGCAAATGTCTGGGGTGGAGTGGGATGGAAAGACTTTCAAGTGAATGCTGAGTTGCCCTACATTCAAGGTCAAAGACTAAGAAGATGAGAGTCAAGCAGGTACAGCTGATCCTCATTAGTCACAGATCTGTGTTTGCAAATCTATCTGCTCAGTAGAATTTCTTTGTGACCACAAAGACAATACTTACAGCACTGTCTTCAGTCTTTGCAGACAGAGCACTGACAATTTGACTTACCCAGGGTGCATATGTTCAGCTGCAGTCAATCGATGTATAGCTATCCTTATCTCAACTAGCAGAAACACTTTGTCTTCTTTATTATGCTTATGTCTCATCTTCAACAAAATCAGAGATAATTGTCTCCTTCTTTGGCTCCCATCCTGTACCTTCATAGTCTATTTAGTGCCACATCGTCCACATTTTTGTGCTTTTTGTTGGTGACTTCACTGTTTAAGATGGAATCCTAAACTTAATGTTCAAGTGCTATCTCATGTTCCTAGGCACAAGAAGGTTGTGATGTGCCTCACAGAAAAAAAAAATTATATAAATTTCCTTCAACCATAAGTATGGTCCTGAGGCCATGTGTTCAATATTAATGAATCAAAAACATCTGTTAAATAAAACTTCTGTTAAATAAAACTTCTTTAAGTAGAAACTCACATGGAACAAGCTTTCTCTTACTCCCTTGTTCTCCTAACCTAACTGGCCTAACTGGGGGTGACGGGAGATGCAGAAAGGACAAACAATAGACAAATATGCATAAAGCTAGGGCCAAACTCAGATGGAGATGCACAACAGCCTCATTGTTTCTTTTCTCTGTTATTCTCTTCATTTACTTTGCTTCTTTTCTCTATCTTTATTCTTTAAGGCCTTGCTTCTAAACTCCTTCTTTTCTGTTCTTTAAAGTCTCTTTCCTTAGACTCGCTCTGTCCCATGTTTTCTCTTTAGCTTTCTTAAAGTCTTAGTGCTCAGACTTGCAAACAACAGCAGCTGCATCTAAAAACTGCATTAGCATAACTCTTAATATCTTGGTCCTTAGACTCATGCTGCCCCATGTTCTCTTTAGCTTTTCTTTAGCTTAGCTTTTCTAAAGCCTATGTATAAAGTTTTCGGTGCAGACTTGCACAGTTCCATATTCCCTTTAATCTCTAGCATAACTCAGCAGCCCACCAGCAGCGTCATTCTCACAAGCAGCCCACCAATCAACCCATCCCCTATCAAAAAACCTTGCATCCTCCTTCAGCAAGGCTTTTATATCCAGTGTAAACAAGGAGGTGGAGCAGTAGTTCTCAGAGAGGGGTGTGACATTGTAACAAGAGAAGACTGTGTTCCTACTTCTCTGAACTAAACAACTTATGAAAAGCAGCTGTGCTGCATCCTGCCTCACTCTCTTCTGCAGCCGGGAATGACAGGCCAAACTCAGCCCATCATTGAGCACAACTGGGCTTATGTAAAATTTTCATAGGCTTCTCATAATCCACTCCCCACACTCACATAAAACAGGTTACAGGTTGATCAAATGAACATATCATGACCAGAGACTTCAAGAAACCTAACCCTATATTTCTCGTAGGAGCTCTGGTTTGGCATGTACTAATTCAGAAATGGCTATTATTTAATAACCTATTAGGAAATGGCCCCATCAGTCATAGTCACTGCTGTATTCTCAGTATCAAGCATAGCATCTGTAAGCATTCAATAAATATGTCCTGAAAGGAACAAATGCTGGGGATGTGGTAGAAAATTTGGGTAGCACACACAAGACCCTAGGTTCAATCCCCAGCACTGCCAAAAAATGAAGGAATTCATAAAGTTCATTCATTCAGTATAGAACAAAGCAACCAGCAGTGTGTATCAGTAATTCCCTTTGCTCTTAAAAGTCAATAGCATCAAAGGATCTTTTCCAAAAACATGAGCATTGCCTACATAGGGTAATAGTCCTGGGGTTTTAAAATTATCCTGTCAATGGCTGCTGCTGCTGCAAAATTCCCCACCTGTACTCAGAACTCTCACTTCTAGAGAGTTCTCCCAAACCTCAGGACACGGCTTGTTGGTAAGTGCCACTGCTTCTAGAGGAAGAGAGAAACCAGGGGATCTCATTCACCAGTTTGAGGTCAGTACTAACACTGTAAGGCAGATTTGAAGCCCCCGGTGTGTGTGACATAACCCTTAGCCAGTACTCATTTCCTCAAACTGAAGTCATTCTCTAATGAGAATTACTTCACAGTTCAGTAATTGAAGGCATCACTATAACCAGAATTGCAATTTTAGAGCTTCCATTTTGGGACAACTGGGGACTTAAATTTTACTTCATTCTGCTTCACTATAAATTCTTCCACTGCTGTCAAAAGCATTCAGTTAGCAGCCTTTTCCCAGAAGCACCTCAGAGCGAACCTAGCATGAGGAACTGAAGCTGCTTCCTCCAGCCTTGCTTTCTAGGTTGCTGTGGAGGTACATGGCACAGGAGGACATCGGCTCCCAGCACTCACTTTAATCTTCTCCCCAGCACAATTATCTCACTAGGCACTGAAAAATCTATTGCCCCAAATTATGGCAGCTCTGGAATGGCAAGGAAGCACAAATTGTTCCCATTTTGATTGGAAAAGATAAACTGCAGCCACTTCAGAAAAAGCTCAACGGTGAAGTCCTTGTCACCCAGAGTGACAATAGGTGGGACAAAAGAGCTGTTACTGGACACAGCTGAAGAGAGACAGTTTCCTGAGGTTCCTGAGGTATTGTTCTGCCACACGCAAGGATGTATGTGCTCACCATGTGAGGAACATTGCTGAATGTGCATTCAGAGAGATGATACATGGTTCATATATTATATATCACGTTCATGTTAGCTATAATGAAACAGATTGCAAACACCAAGGAAAGTGATCAGCACAATATTTGCCACACCCAAAGAGAAATAATATCAGTGTCCCTTTGTTTTAAACTTGGAATGCATGTTAAAATTTTGCACATACATATTAACCCCATCGAGGCAGATGGCTTCAGGGAAGGAAGTAGCAAAACTAGACAAGCATTAGGTGCCTTGGTCTTACAGGAAGACAAATTTTGGAGTAGGCAGTAGAGGCTACAGAGAATAGTAGGAGGAACCCTGAATTAAGAGTACAAAGACCTAAGCTTAGTAGTTACTTGTCTAGCATAAATGACTGTGCCATTTTAAGACAAGCCTCATGGATTTTCTGGGCCTCGATTTTATCATTAGTGAAGTGGGGATAATTAAAAACTTCCCTTGCTACAAAATAGAATTATTAAACAATACTACAAAACCATGTGCAAGGTTTTCCATATCTTAGCTGCGTAAGATATTTAAAGGTCAGAGGAAAGTTATCTAATCTAAATTTGAAGTTGTATAAATGTAAATGTTCCTAAGGGAATTGTGGACTCAGATACTTTCCCCATAACCTAGGCAATTGTACAGATAAAATACACAATGAAAAGAACTAGATTTAGAATCAGTACACTCAAATTACTTCCACAGCTCTGCCACTAATAGCTATGAATCTTGAGCATGTCACAGCCACATTGGCCATTGATTTCCTTATCTATAAAATAAAGGAGTTTAACTAGGAATGGTGGTACATGCTTGTAATCCCAGCTACTAAGGAGATAGAGGCAAGAGGAGGGAGAGTTTGAGGTTACCTCAGGCCAAGTTGGTGAGACCCTATCTCAAAAAGGAGGAAGTACTGCTCAGAGGTAGAGCACTTACCTTGAATGTGCAAGGCCCTGAGGCTTAAGTTATGGAAACAGCCAAGATGCCCCACCACTGACGAATGGATTAAGAAAATGTGGTATCTATACACAATGGAATTTTATGCAGCCATGAAGAAGAACGAAATGTTATCATTCGCTGGTAAATGGATGGAATTGGAGAACATCATTCCTAGTGAGGTTAGCCTGGCCCAAAAGACCAAAAATCGTATGTTCTCCCTCATATGTGGACATTAGATCAAGGGCAAACACAACAATGGGATTGGACTTTGAGAACATGATAAAAGCGAGAGCACACAAGGGAGAGGTGAGGATAGGTAAGACACCTAAAAAATTAGCTAGCATTTGTTGCCCTTAACGCAGAGAAACTAAAGCAGATACCTTAAAAGCAACTGAGGCCAATAGGAAAAGAGGACCAGGAACTAGAGAAAAGGTGAGATCAAAAAGAATTAACCTAGAAGGTAACACACACACACAGGAAATCAATGTGAGTCAATGCCCTGTATAGCTATCCTTATCTCAACCAGCAAAATCCCTTGTTCCTTCCTATTATTGCTTATACTCTCTCTACAACAAAATTAGAAATAAGGACAAAATAGTTTCTGCTGGGTATTGAGGGGGTGGGGAGGAGTGGGAGGGGGCGGAGTGGGTGGTAAGGGAGGGGGTGGGGGCAGGGGGGAGAAATGACCCAAGCCTTGTATGCACATATGAATAATAAAATTTAAAAAAACAAAAGGCCCTGAGGCTTAATCCTTAATACCACAAAAAAAAAGAAAAAGAAAAGAACCTGATTGTTTCCTAAGATGCTTTCTAGTTCTAAGATTTTATGGAGGACTTTTTCCATCTGTTGCTCTCAGTTACAGATACTTCCATCCCCTTTCCATGGTCAAGAACTTTGTCTACTCCAACCTAAATGTTTTTAAGGCAGAGAGGAGGGCTGAAAGCAAAATGAGGGAACTCCCACTAGAATTCATGGGAACTGGAAATGGGGATGGTTCAATTGAGGACTCTCTACTCCTTTAAGGGAAGAGAATAATTGAGAGGAAAGTTGACTTTGCCAAGTGTCACAAACTCCTGAAAGTGATCATATTTGAGCTGAGTGGCTGTACGAAGCAGGTTCAATAAAAGCATATTGATTGGGCATAGTAATTTTCCACACCTGAGAACAAGGATGCAGTGATCGGGAGGCAGAGAACGAAGGCTCCCCACACTTCAATAATGTATTGATAACTGGTGTAATCTTCTCAGAACATGCGAGACCTCAAATTAACAGCACTGAATTGAGTCTAATAACTGCATTGTATCTGCTCTTCAATCAATACTTAATTTTCTCATTCAGCTCTGGGCCTCCTGCTACTTTTATTGTGTTTTGCAGAGAATAGCATTAACCTTGAGGGGCACCTTCAACCTTAATATCCCCAAATGGCTAAATAGGTCTTGAAATATTTCCAAGATAAATATAGGTTGAAATCCACAGCTCGGAAAAAAATTGTGCACAATATTTACTTCTTATCATGTTGGTTTGTTCTTTGCCTTATGGCAAAGCAGAGTGGGTTTGGATTTGGAAATCAACCTGTGTTTTTAGGAGAAGTAACTTCATGAGAGTGTGCCCATGGTTACCAAAGTCAAATCAACAAATTCATACTCTGAGGTTGATTTTCATTCTGTATGCCACAGTCCTGGAGCTTTGGTCACTGAAGCTTAGCAATTTCAAGGGACAATGACTTTTCCCATTTCAATTAACAAAGATATTCTGTGGTATGGTGGTGGATTAACTTTGAATCTTTGGGGACTGCTTAAATATTTTGCTCCAGTATCCTGATGTTTTATATCACATGGTAGAACTATTTTTAAGGAAAGAGGAGTTTCTAAAAAATCTTTTTTCCATCCATTCCTTTAATTCATAAATGAAGTGCTGAGTTCACAGTTCTTCAAAAGGTAAAGGATGTCAAAGAAACAAGTGAAATCTCATCACATCCTCCCAAATTTTGACTCACTCTATAATAAAAATGTTGCTCTTTTAGGGTCTGATTGAATACTGCTTCAGCCTTTCTGTTTGTGTTAGGTTTCTGTTATTAACAAAACAAATTACCACAAACTTATCCATACCAGCCTTTGTCCACACCTGGCTTTTTCAGAATAATTCTTGAGTCCCACTGTGATTAGGTTGACTTCTACCACATGAGCGCCCCTACACCAGTCTTGAGGCCAGGGTAGATGAGGTTAAACCTTGGACAAAGCTTCCAATCCTGGAATCAGACAGATAGCAAAGCTCTTTCATCAAAATAGTGTGGCTGAACCTTGGGGCAGCAAAAACACTGTGCAATTGACTATTAGGGTACGAGGCTGGCCACCTTCTGAGAGGACAAAGGACACTCGAGACAAAGGAAGTCACAAGGCGAGGTTTATTTCTAGCTAGCTAGGGTCTGAGCATCCGCCTGACGCAGCAGGTTTCAACAAGGACCCTGAGAGCAAAGTTTAAGCAGGTCTTATACTCTTTAAAGCATCAATCATCGTCCATAGGAATTTCTCATGCCCCTGGGGTCACATTTTCCTGATCTTGCCCACATCCTGGTGGTGGGGTAATATTATTTATTGGGAACTGGGGAAACACCAGAGGTTTACTTATCAGGTTACAAGGAATGCGTTCTCCCATAAATTAGGGGCTAGTAGTGGAATAGAAACCTAAGGTTTAGATAAGAACAGCAGGGGAGTCCTGCTTTGGAAAGTTTATTTACAAGTGGAGACAAAGAAAGGCAGGAATGGGTGCTTATCTCTGCATGGTGTCTTTCATCTCGGTCCCGAACTTTTGCATGGCTCTAATGAGCAATTCCTCACAGCTCTGTCCGAGGTTACAGCTTTTAATTGACAGTTTACCATGTTTTACAACCCTGTTTCAAGGCTATCTTCCTCTTCACGAGGTTACCCAAGGGTCATGCCAGTTATAGCTGATTTTTAGGCTAGATGGGCTGCAAATTAAAGTACCCCAACATGACCTATTACATCATTGTTTTTAAAACTTTTCATCAGTTTCATTATAAACAGATGCACATATTATTTTCTTAACTATTATCTCATGGTTGGACATTTTACATTATTTCCAATGGCTTATTATTTTTAAAAATAGTCATCCAAACAATACCTTTGCCTTAGAATATTCATTTTCAGGTTATTTCCCTAAAATAAATTTGCAATAGCAGTAGAACTACTAAGTCAAATAGAAAGGACTTTTTTTGTCAATTCTGAACTCAGGGCCTCATGCTTGCTAGACAGGTGCTCTACCATGTAAGCCATTCTGCCAGTCCACAAAGAACATTTTTAAGGCTCTTAATACCTATTGCCAAGTCTCATATTACTTGGCGTTTCCCCACCAGCACATTCTCTCCACTATGA
This sequence comes from Castor canadensis, assembly GCF_047511655.1. Taxonomy (NCBI): domain Eukaryota; kingdom Metazoa; phylum Chordata; class Mammalia; order Rodentia; family Castoridae; genus Castor; species Castor canadensis. The sequence continues at coordinate 10,799,969 of NC_133395.1, forward strand.
AGCGCCTTCTTCTATCTTTGCCAATCTTTGCCAAGCTCACAGAAGACACAAAAGACCCTGATAAAATCAGCAGCTCTGATCCTGCTTTTCCTGCACTTAAGATTTCAATGACCCCCATGGCATTGAGGACCAAGGTCCAGACTCCTTGGGATGACACACAGAGCTCCTGGGACATTGTCCCTGATCCCTGATGCTTTCTCTACCTTTGTCTTCTGTTGCTTCCCATCCAACCCTGGCAATCTGAACCACTTGGAGTTCCTATATTCTGCCTCCTGGCCTATACCTTGGTGTCTTTGCATATACATGTCCTTCTATTTCCAATTCAAGAATTCCCTTGACTTTGTACATACCACCTGATTAGAACCTAAGCCACCTAGTTTAGCACTAACCCTTTACATGGCCCTATCCCACTAAAAAATACTTTATGATGGGGCACAGTTAAAACACTGTCTTGTCCATCATTGTGCATCTAGGCCCTGGCACAATGTCTGCACAAAAAAAGGAAAGCAAATAATTACAATGAGTGACAGGTGGTGATGGAAAGAGAATTCTTAACACACAAGAATGGGAAGAAAATTGATATTGTAAGGAGAAAAATCTGAATTTGACTGACTGACCTCCATGATGTTGAAAACTGTATTTTATGTCTCTGAGTTTTCATCTCTTGATGTGGCCGGAGGCTAACACTTGCTGTCACAACTTCTGCACAATGTTATTTTAAAGGTCATAGTAAGTGTGTAAAGGGTTTTATGACTATCAGATGGTGTGATTAAATAATAAAACTAAAGTGTTCTTAAGGAATTTTAGAAGCACTGGCTCCAAAACTCATCAATGGGAACACGTCCCAGTGTTTTATCCCCTTCATAAACCTCAGACAGGTGAGGGAAAAAAAAATGGCAGGTGGAAGAATAGAGGTAATTTAGAAGAAAAGTACCAGGGCAGAAAGCAAAGACACGGCTGCAGGGGATAATGCCACTGAAAGCCATTGGCCTAATATGTTGTAGGGGTTGAAATGGCTAAAAAGGTTTTACACTGGATCCGATTCCCACAAAAGACAGAATACAGCCAGACTAGAAATGGTGTGTCCCACCTCACAAAAGGTAGTACTGGAAAGGATGCAGAGAAGAGCAAGCAATTGTTAATAGGAACTGAGCCAACACTGAAGGCCAAAAAAGATCCATTTAGGAACATGAATTGGCTGGAGGTCTCTGAAACACGCCTCTCCCTACCTGCAGGGCACCAGCCATTCAGAGGCAAAGGAGCCTCCTGCAGAAGAATGCATGTGCAGATGAGGCATACAGGCACTGATGGATGGCTTTTTGGCCCTCCAGCAAGTGAGCGCTGCCCTGGCTCTGAGGAGAGACTGTTCACAGCTTTGGGAAGGTGAGGATGGTTTCGACAGCTGCTGTCACTTTCCATAAGCCTGTCCAGAAGAGCTGTGGCACACATACACGCACCCAGACACACCACCTGGCCCTCCTGGGCAAAGGCAGGGCTGGGAGCTTGCAGACTTAAGGAGATGTGAAGGGGATTAATTAGACCATATCTCCAAAGTGCTTTCAGCACCTTGGAGAAAGGCCTTTTAATTATCGTATTGGCTGGGAGCAAATGGCAAACCAGACAGGGAAATAATATCAATTTTGTCAGAGGTAGGAAGGCATAGTCACCATTTGGATAATTTTCTTGCCTCCAGTGATGCATCTGTTTTCCTTCCTCCTTATTCTAGAACCTCCTATTGCTTGAACAAGACACGATAACCTTATGTCTCCATTTGCTCATCAGATGTGTTGGATATTATTCTCCTTTCATTCTTTTTTTCCAAACATGTTATTCAAGTCAATCCATTTTGAAATTTTCATTTTAAGAGAAAGATGCCTCTTACTCTGTCTATTGCAACTTTGTATTAAATTTATAGGAGCAAATTTACCTTAAATTGATTGAATGTCATTTGTTTGTTTATACATTTATTCCATAGTAAGGAGTAAATACCAGCTATTAACCACCTGACAAAGGCACAGAACATGGTTTACAGGAATCCTTCAAAATTCAAAATAGGCAAGCTAGGCAAGACTTTTCAGTGACACTGTAAGCAGGTCCAATTCTCAGGTTAAGGAGTTCATATTGATGCACCATTTCCCAAAAGACTAAAATAATCAGCATTTTGATTCCTGTTGCAGTGGGCTGCATTTAACCACCTACTGCACTTGAGAGGTGAGAAACTTTGCCTCCATTATAATTATAGTCAGTATAATTAGTGACATGAAGTAATTGCACTCAGTGAATTAGGAATGAATGAAAGTTCTCTGTCATCTGTAGATTTATGCCCTAATTTTACTAAGTGGTAAAAGAATATCGATTGACAAGTCCTACCCCGACAGTATGGGCCTCAAGATGCAGAAAGCAGCCTGGAGCTCCTCCAGATCAATGTGATGAAAGGTGAGGGCTGAACATAACAGGTGTTTCCTGCACTTGCAGGTTTGCACAGAGTTTGGCAAGTCTGCCCCTCATTTCTTGTAGTCATTGTTAAGGCAGAAGAATAACATGGGTTCCTCCAACCCTGCCCTCCTCCATGGTAAGCAGGAGCTGAAAGTGGAGGAATAAAATGATACATGGGTAGGGAGTAAGAGAAGTCAGGGCACTGTTAGGACCCGGAATCCTATTCCCCCGAGAGACAGAGAGCCAGGCGTGAATGCAATCAACAAAGCAGAGTTTATTGGGCTGGCTAGCCAGGGTCGAGCTCCCACACGGACACGCAGGACCGGTTAGGAAAACACGACCCTGAGCCTCTTTAGGGGAAATCTTATATAGACCACGGTGGCATGCATATTTTCGTTATCAACATTGGGCAAGCAGGCAGAGCACATCTTGCGCGTACCTCACATCTTGCACGTACTTCACATCTTGCATGTACCCCCCGCTCACATTCCCCACATTCTATATGCCCTAACTGAGCCCTGCCGCATTGCTTATCTTATCTACATGGGATGTTTGGTACTGGTTTCTCCAACAAGGGGGTTGGGGCCCGCTGAGACCTCCTATTCCTTTCATTCCCCCCTTTTCTTACGGCCTAAATTGAGGAATCATTCTCAAGGGGATGAAGAGCCTGATATTGTTGGCGGAGGACCAGAAGTTGGATAGTATTAATTCGACTTTTGACAAAAGTCATGTCGGTTTAGAATCCAGGGTCCTATGGTAACAAGTAATAGGATGATTATTATTGGCCCTGCCAATGCAGATAAAAGGGTAGCCAACCATGGGGACTGGTTAAACCAAGACTCGAACCAGCTTTCCCCGGCCTCTCTTTCTCGTTTTCTTTGTTCCAGGCTCTTTCAGAGTTTAGACATGGAGTCACGAACAACTCCGGTATGGTCAGCGTAAAAACAACATTCTTCCCCTAGAGCAACACATAGTCCCCCCTTTTGGAGGAACAACAAGTCCAGACCTCGTCGGTTTTGAAGTACTACCTCAGACAGGGAAGTGAGGGATCTTTCTAGGTGGCTAATGGAGGTTTCTATTCTCTCTATATCTTCGTCTATGGCTGCACGCAGCGAAGACATCCCTTTCTGCTGGGTGGCCAAAGAAGCTATGCCGGTTCCTGCTCCCGCTAACCCTAGGCTGAGTAGGGTAGCAATAGTTACTGTGGAAATAGGTTCTCTCTTTTTCCTTTTTTCAACCATTTTTGTATTCCAGTATGAATATAGACTCTCTTCCGAATGATAGAGGATGCGGGGCAGCACAGTCACTATAACACAGAATTCTTTAGAGCTGTTAAACACCTTAGTTGATAGGCACGGGGTGAGTCCAGACTGCGAGCATAGCCACCACCCATTGTCCTTTGGAATTACCCATTTAATAGCATTTTCCCAGGTAGAACTGGCGTTAATAACAGTACATAAGTCCCGTCTGTTCTTTGGCACTTTTCCTAAGCAGGTTCCTTGGCCGCTTACCTGCTGTATGGTCAGACCTCTCTTACGGTCTCCCCAGGAACATTGAGTAGGGTTTTCCTCAGATGAGGTATCGTGAGTGGTGTTTAGCCCTATTGCCTCATAGAATGGGGGCCTCACATCATAACATAACCAACAGGAGTTAGTCATGTTAGGGTTGGTGTGGTTTAACGTCAGGAAGGCAGCACCCACTAGCTCCCAGAGGAGGTCTTTAGATGTGGTCATGAGACTGGGCCTCACCAGGGGAGGGCTGGTTTCTGATGGTCTTGGAGTTGTAACATTAGCCCGGGCTATGGTTGAGGGAAGGTGATGAGCTGTGGGAGGTCGGGGAGGTGGCTTTACATAGGGTGGCCTAAGTACCTTATTAGGGCCTATTGTTAGAGTAGAGACTGGTTGTTGCACATGCCGCAAAGTAAAAAGGGCTCCTGGATGATTTGTTTTGTAGAGTCTGACTCCCCAGGATTTACCCAATTCCCAATTCGTTGCCTTTTTTCCTAAATCAGTGAAATTTATCATAATGGGATTACAATTGGGGGGAGTTGGGCATCCCTTATTTATAGGTCTAGGTTGGTGGTATGTAATGCCAGATTGAGAGACTCTACTTAATTGAATAAGGTCCCCCTGTTCGGGGGGTGGCCACCATATATCCCCTGAGCTCTCACAACCCCATGACTTACAATAATAGTCTGCGATTCCTCCACATTTTTTTCTGTGGTTGGGTTGGGGAGCGGGGCAGACATAGAAGTAACTTTGGCGCAAATCCCATTGTCCCCTGCCAGTGAATAAGGCCCTTAAGTCAAAGTATAATTCTGGGAACCATGTGCTGGGAGGGGTCACCTTGGAGGTCTGGTTAAGAATGTCTCCTGTGGACACATCTACAATCATCCAGGTCAGGTTAAAAGGTTGATGTGGATTTGTATGCCCCCAGCAAGTGGTGGACAGGGTTAGAAAAAGGAATAAAGTTACCGAGGTCCAGTATGAAGTTTGAGTTTGAAAAAATTTTCCTTGTGGTGGGACACCCTTCTTGTTGGCAGGAAGCCTTTCTTCATAGCTACCGGATCTGCCGGTCTGATGTGGGTGTAGTGGACCCAGGTGATAATCCCATTCTAGGAGGGCTGCGGAGCATCCGGAGTGTTCTCGTTTTTCGGAACATCCCGTATCAGCCGGAGCTTGAGTGGGTTTGTTGGATGCTTCCATGCGGACCAATTTTCCTGTTTTTTCTCCGGAGGGTGAGCCCGTCTTACATGGGAATGGTGTACCCATGCTGCAATCCCGTCGACCTTGAGGGCGGTAGGGGTAGTAAACAGTACAACATAAGGTCCTTTCCATCTAGGCTCTAGGGTTTTGGACTGATGCCTTTTAACCCATACCATGTCACCCGGGACTATGCCATGTTCTGGAGCCGGGTCCCTCTTAACAGCGTGGTATGCTTGAATTAAGGGCCAAATCCGTTGTTGCACTTTAGCTAAAGCCTGCAACATGGTCAGGTAATTTGGGGCCAGATCACCTAGTTCTGGGCTTAAGGTCCTCTGAATGATGGGGGGTGGAGCCCCATACAGGATCTCAAAGGGAGTTAGCCCATGGACATAGGGGGAGTTCCGGACTCGGAAGATGGCCAAGGGAAGGAGCGTCACCCAATCACCGCCAGTCTCCAGGGCCAATTTGGCTAAAGTCTCCTTTAGTGTCCTATTCATCCTTTCTACTTGCCCTGAGCTCTGGGGGTTATATTCACAATGTAGCTTCCAATTGGCCCCCATAGTCTGGGCTAGTCCCTGCAGGACCTTACTAACAAAAGCCGGACCGTTATCTGACCCAATTGCCTCGGGCACCCCATATCTGGGTATGATTTCCTCTAGCAAAGCCTTTGCCACTACCTGACTCGTCTCCTTCTTTGTAGGAAAAGCCTCCACCCAGCCTGAAAAGGTATCTATGAATACCAGCAAATATTTGTACCCAAACTTTCCCGGTTTTACCTCAGTAAAATCCACTTCCCAACTTCTTCCCGGAGCCCTCCCCCGTTCCCGAGTACCTGTATGGTGCCCCTCCCTTCGTCCTGGTTTCATGATTGTGCAGCTGGCACAATCTTCCACAATTTGGCGGACTGCTATGGTCTGGTTCGGAAATCGGAGCTGCGCAGATGTCAACAAGTCTAGTAATTTTCTCCGCCCCAAATGGGTGGACTTATGTAAGTTAGCCAACAGGAATCGTCCGAGTTTTTCAGGCAGAATTAACTTGCCTTCCAAGTCGCTTTTCCATCCGTCTTCCCCTTCTCTAAAGGGGGAGTGGGCTCTCATCCAAGTGAAATCCTCTGTGGAGTATTCTGGTCGGGGGGGTAGCGGAGGGAGCTCTGGGACCGGCACGTCTATCGCCGCAACCGTGGAAGGTTGCCCTGTCTCCATGGGAGGACTCACCATTGCAGCTCTCTTTGCTTCTTGATCTGCTCTGTTGTTACCGACAGCTTCCGGCGTCTTGGCAGACTGGTGGCCTGGGACATACATCACTGCCACTGCCTTCGGTTTTTCCACTGCCATTAATAGACGCTGGACTTCGGCTAGGTTCTTTAGATGTTTTCCTTCTGCTGTGCGGAATCCTCTTTCGCGATAGATGGCCCCGTGGACATGGATGGTACCGAAAGCATAGCGGCTATCGGTGTAGATATTGACTCGCTTTCCTTTTGCCCTCTCCAGGGCCTCTGCCAAGGCAATTAATTCCGCTTTTTGGGCTGATGTTCCGGGTGGGAGGGCGCTGCTCCATACCGTATTTCCTTCTTGGTCGACTACAGCTGCCCCTGCCCTTCGGGCTCCATCTTGGAAAAAACTGCTTCCATCCGTGTACCAGTTTAATTTGCAGCCGGACAGGGGGGTATCCTTTAGGTCAGCCCGTACCTGTGCAACTTCGGAGAGGAATTCTTTGCAGTTATGGACAGGTGTCTGCAGTTCCGGGTTAGGCAACAAGGTGGCAGGGTTCAGGATTACGGGATCTGTGAATGTGATCCGAGGGGAATCCAACAAGAGCCCCTGGTAGTGGGTGAGCCTGGCATTCGTCATCCATTTCCCAGGGGGTTGTTTAAGGATTCCCTCCACCGGGTGAGGGGCCGTTACCCAGAGGGCCTGTCCAAAGGTTAGTTTATCAGCTTCTCTCACCAGCACGGCAATGGCCGCTATGATGCGGAGGCAGGGGGGCCATCCTGCCGCTACTGCGTCTAATTTCTTGGAAAAGTATGCCACTGGTCTCTTCCAGGGACCTAGCTGTTGGGTCAAGACTCCTTTGGCTACCCCCTTTTTCTCATCTACAAACAGAGTGAATGGTCTTGTAGGATCTGGCAAGGCTAAGGCAGGGGCCTGCAAAAGAGCGTCTTTTAGCTGATCAAAGGCCTGTTGTTCTCTCTCTCCCCAACTCCAATCTGGAGCTTCTTTGGTGGCCTCATATAGGGGTCTGGCTATTTCCGCAAATCCTGGAATCCAGAGTCTACAGAACCCCGCGGAGCCCAGGAATTCTCTCACCCCCCTAGTGGATGTCGGGGATGGGATAGCCAGAATAGTCTGTTTCATGGCATCAGTCAGCCATCTTGCCCCATCTGCAATCCGATAACCCAAATATGTCACTGACCTTTTACAGATGTGAGTTTTCTTGGCACTTGCCCGATACCCCAGCTCACCTAATTCCGTTAGCAGGTGTTCAGTAGCCTTGATGCACTCCTCTCAGGTTTCTGCCGCTAACAGTAAGTCATCAACATACTGTAATAGAGTGACTCGTGGGTGGCTCCGACGAAAAGGTTCCAGGTCCTGGCTCAGGGCCTCATTAAACAGGGTGGGAGAGTTTTTAAATCCTTGCGGCAGTCTGGTCCAAGTGAGCTGTCCGGATTGGCCCCCATCTTCTTGCCATTCGAAAGCAAATAGCGGCTGACTAATTTCTGACAATGGAATGCTGAAGAAAGCATCTTTCAAATCAAGGGTTGTATACCATACTTGCGAGGGGGGTAGGTGGCTGAGCAAGGTATAGGGATTCGGAACGGTGGGATGAATGTCCTCCGTCCGCTCGTTTACCTTTCGTAGGTCTTGCACAGGCCTATAGTCCCCGCTTCCCGGCTTTCGGACGGGGAGCAGAGGAGTATTCCAGGCAGACTGACAAGGTCGCAGTACTCCTTCCTTTATTAGCCTGTGGATATGAGGGGCTATGCCTCTTCGGGCCTCCTCAGGCATAGGATACTGTTTCACCCGAATGGGGAGAGCAGAAGCCTTCAATTGTATAACTACGGGCGGGAGGTGTTTGGCGAGGCCGGTTCCCACAGTCTCCGCCCAGGCCGTGGGAAATCTTTTTACCCAATGAGTCATGTCCCCTCCTGGTTCCTGTTGACTCTCAAACAGACGATGCTCGTCAGCCAATGATAGGGACAAGACATGAATCGGGCTCCCTTCTCGATCAGTCACAATTATTCCATCTGGTTCAAAATGGATATGGGCCCCTATTTTGGTGAGTAGGTCCCGTCCGAGCAGGGGAGCGGGGCTCTCAGGGACGACCAAGAAGGAGTGTGTGACCTGGTGTTTTCCTAAGTTCACCTTTCTTTTGGTAGTCCATGTACATAACTGCGTACCGGTGGCCCCCTGAACAACACTTGTTCGTGCCTTGTTCAAAGGTCCATGTGCCTTGTTTAAAACCGAATATTGGGCGCCGGTATCCACCATGAACCCCATCGGCTTCCCCTCCACATGCATTGTTACCCAGGACTCGGGGAGGGGGTCTGAGCCCCGTCTCCTTCAGTCCTCTTCTCCGGCTAGGAGGACTCTGGCCTGCTCTACTGCTCGTTCCCTTTCCCTGTTTTCCCCCGGTCTCCTTCCAAACCCTCTTCTTCCCTTTAACTTAGGACATTCTCTCTTCCAATGCCCCGTTTCCTTACAGTAAAAACAGTGTTCCTTATCCGGGGTCCTGGCGTGGCCCCCTCCCCTGGGTTGGTCCCGGACACCCGCTAGGAAAATACGAGCCATTTCTCTCTGTTGCTTTCGGTTTTCCTTAGCCTGGAACTCCCGGTCCTCCTTTCTCAATTTCTCCTGGGCCTCCCTGTCTTCCTTTCTCTGTCTTTCCTCCCTTTCTTCTGGAGTTTCCCTAGCGGTAAAGACCTTTTCCGCTACCTGCAGCATTTCCCTTATAGTCATCTCCCCTAAGTTTTCCTGTTTATTGAGTTTTCTCCTAATGTCTGGAGCTGCCTGATTAATGAATGAGAGTAGCACAGCAGACCGGTGGAGGTCCGCCTCAGGGTCAATAGGGGTGTACTGACGGTATGCCTCATAGAGGCGCTCTAAGAAACCGGCTGGGCTTTCGTTTTCCCTTTGAACGACTGCTTTCACTTTTGCAAAATTGGTGGGCCTTCTGGCGGCCGCTCGGAGACCGGCCATAAGAGTCTGGCGGTAGATCCGAAGACGCTCCCTACCTTCTGTGGTCCCGAAATCCCAATTAGGGCGGCGTAGGGGAAAAGCCTCGTCTATGGCCGGTTGGAGAGTTGTGGGTCTCCCATTATCCCCCAAGATGTTCTTCCTCGCTTCGTTGAGGATGCGCTCTCATTCCTCCGTCGTAAAAAGAGTATTGAGCAGCTGATGACAGTCATCCCAAGTGGGACGGTGTGTATGCATGATGGACTCCAGGAGATCTATGAGACACTTGGGGTCTTCAGAAAAGGGCAGGTTCTGTGTCCTCCAGTTATATAGATCACTGGAGGAGAAGGGCCAGTACTGAAACTGTTGCCCTCCTCCCGGTCCCCCTTGGCCCACCATCCGGACTGGAAGTGTAGGGACAGTTTCCTCCCCCTGTGTTGATGAGGGGGGCCCGTCTTCCCCCTCCCTTTCCCGGATCCCTCGGGGGCGAAGTCTTCGACCCATTCCTACTCCTGCTGCCAGTCCTGTTGAGGAGGATGAGGAAATTTCCTCCTCCGGGGCACTGGCTTGGCCAGGGGGAGTCACGTATGGAGGCGGCCGATCTTCCTCTGCCCCTGCGAGGGATGGGTAAAGGGGGGAACTCTCTGGTAAGACCGGAGATGGTGAAGGAGATGCCCTAATTTGAGGACCGGTCAAGGTGGGAAGAGGAAGTTTTTCCTCCTCCTTTATGACCAAGGCGGGCGTGACTGGGGTTTTAGCCCCGGGGGCCGAACTGGAGGGGTGGGTCAGAAAAACTGTTAACCAAGGGGGAGGGTTCCTCACCAGATCCTCCCAAACCAAAATGTAAGGAACTTGGTCTGGATGGCCTCGATTGTCTGGCTGAAAAATGACTGCTTTAACCTTAGTGATCAGGTCTAGGGAGAGGGAACCTTGAATGGGCCACCCGACTCCAAAGGTGGGCCACTCTGCAGCACAAAAGGTGTCGAACTTACCTTTCTTGATGACCAGACCCGCATTTAAGGCCCTTTCTTTAACTTCTGGAAAGTGAGAAAGGATCAGAGACTTTGGGGTTGTTTGTCCCTGTCCCATTGTGGAAGGAGACTCAAACACCAAGAGAGATAGAACAAAAAGGGTAAAGGCAACAATAATTCCACACACACACAACACTCTCCAGCACTCGCTCGGACCGGTCCTTCTCTCACACTGGTGCGCACCCCATTCAACCTCCTCACCGTCCAACTGGGATATCAGGCCGAAAGGCGTCCACTTGACGGGTGGTCGGTCGACTAGCTCAATGAGTTCTTCACCTGGCGCCAGGGTTCCTAAAATGCTCGAGCCCAAATGAGAGGAAAGCCTCTCCCAATAGGACCCTGTGGTCCTCCTTGCGAGATTCCCAGAATGAATCTCCCTGGGGATTGGCCGAATCCCCGCCGCGGCCCAAATGGAACACTCAAGTTCCTCCAAATGAGGGTCTGGGATCCCCTCCCAACGCCTAGGACTTGGGATCGCCCCTGCTTTCTCGCAGGCAGGTTCTGTCTCTCGAGAAAATGAAATCTCGGTGGGACCTCCAAATGTTAGGACCCGGAATCCTATTCCCCCGAGAGACAGAGAGCCAGGCGTGAATGCAATCAACAAAGCAGAGTTTATTGGGCTGGCTAGCCAGGGTCGAGCTCCCACACGGACACGCAGGACCGGTTAGGAAAACACAACCCTGAGCCTCTTTAGGGGAAATCTTATATAGACCGCGGTGGCATGCATATTTTCATTATCAACATTGGGCAAGCAGGCAGAGCACATCTTGCGCGTACCTCACATCTTGCACGTACTTCACATCTTGCATGTACCCCCCGCTCACATTCCCCACATTCTATATGCCCTAACTGAGCCCTGCCGCATTGCTTATCTTATCTACATGGGATGTTTGGTACTGGTTTCTCCAACAAGGGGGTTGGGGCCCGCTGAGACCTCCTATTCCTTTCAGGCACAACCTTGTCTAAGCTCTCCAAAGTCAAAGGCATCCCAGGTGTGAGCTGCACACTTCACTTGTGGCTCAGGTGAGCCAGGTGGCTTTGAAGTTGTGGCCAGCTACTTCTACGCATCAAATGTCTCCCCTGCAGTGCCCAGAGCCCCTGCCTACAAGCGTAGTAGCCTCATTACAAACTATGGTGCCTACCTGGCAGTCATGCCAGGAGGCTTCTCTGAAGACAGCTCAGGGCATCCATTCAGAATTTACAGGGTCTGCTTGAAGGGCTGTTCTTCTGTCACTATACAACACAACACAGGACCAGTTTTATCCTTCATTATGCAAGAGGCAAACTAAGCAAGGGAATTTAAACCACTTGGCTGATCAATAAAGAGAAATGCAATCTCCTCTGGTCAGGAATTTTGTTGCTTTAGCCTTAATTGCTTCAAGATCAATTGATACTTCTCTGGACTTTTCCAGAGCCATTTTCAGGCTCTCAAGTTCCCCCTCCCTTCTGGTCCCTTCTGGCAAGAGAATAAACACTGGATTGGATGATTCCTAACTGTGGTACATCCTTTTCATTTGCATTATGATTTCATCTTTGGTCCATTGGGCTATTTCATGTGTGGTTTAATTTCTAAATATATGGGAATAAAAATATTTCAATTTAACCTTCTTGCTATTGATTTCCAGTGTGAATGAATTATGGTAAGAGACCGTGTTCTGAATACCCCTAGTTCTCTGAAAGCAATTGAGACTTGCCTATGTCCTACAAGGTGGTCATTTTTTTGTAAATGTTCCATGTGAAGAATACACATTGAAGCAGAATTCTATATATATTTAACAAATCAGGTATGGAATTGTGTTATGCAAATCTTCTTTACCACTTCTCAGTCTGCTTGATACATCAATAACTAAGAGAGATGTGCAGGAATCTCCCACTATGATGGTCAATTGTCGATTAGTTCTTCAATTTAAACCAATTTTTGTTGTAAAGAGAATGGAAAATATCGTTTTCTATCCTCTTTCCATTTTGGGGGGTGGGCAGTGCTGGGGTTTGAACTCAGGATCTCATGCTTGCTGGGCAAGCACTCTACCACTTGAGCAAATCTACCAGCCCCTCTCTCCATGTTTCTGTCCTTATATTGTAAGAATATTTCTGGGAAATAGGATACCATAGTCTTTTTAAAGTTGTGAATTCAGTTTGTTTATTGTTTTTGAGATTCATGATATGCTTAACTTTTTTCTACCATCTTACATTTTATTTATTTTTTTCTCCTTTTCTGTGCCTCTAATTCATCTCCTTTCTTACTCTTCCATGCCTTTTTTTCTTCTTTTGTGGTCTTAAGGAGTTGACCAAGAGTTTTTGTTTGCTTTTGTACTCTTGCTCCATTTAGTCCCTTTTTTACTGGATTCAAAATTAAAGCTGATCTTTTAAGGTCTTTGAAATTTTATTATACATATTTAACTTTACAAAGTCTATCTTAACCTCCTTACCAAAAATACAAAAACTTCAAAGTCCTTTCACATAGCCACTATCTTTCCCCTGATTCCAAGGACAGGCTTCAGTTGAACATTTCCATCCTGGGTCTTTTTTTAAAGACAAAGAAAAGTCAATCATCATTCTCTTATCTAGAAACTTTTTGTTTAAATTTATGTATTCAGGATATTTCTTTCTATGTCTCAGAACTTCCTTCTGCATTCATTTTTTTCCTGCTTCTTCTTCCTGAAATATACTCTTCACAGGGCTACTTAAATCTACTGTGGTGGTGGTAGATCCTATATACTTTTTATTTGAAAATGTCTTTATTTCTCTCACACATTTAAAAAATACTGTCATTAGGTAAAGAATTTTAAGATGACATTTCTTTTCTGTCATAAAGATATTATACTACAGTCTTTTGTACAGCTATTGAGAAGTCTACTCTGTAATTGCCATTCTTCATGGGTGATCTATCTTTTTCTCTGACAACTTTAAAGTTTCATTGGCCTTTGTATTGTGAAATTTCACTATGCTATGTCTAAGTATGGAATAAATACATGCATCTCATTCAACATTCCAGAAAATTCTCCACAATTAGCTCCTTGAATATTGCCTTGCTTGGTTCATTCTATCCTCTCTTTGTAGAATCTCATGTTTTTGGTATGCTATCTCATTTTATCCTCTCTCTCAAATCTTCTATCATATTTTCCATCTCCTTTCTCAATGTGCCCTCTGGGTAATTCCTTCAACTATATCTTCCAGTAATTCTCTCTTTAGGTGTATCTGACTCACTCTTTTCTTTAGCCTATAAAGATTTGCTTATAGTTCTCATTTTTAGAAGATCTACGTTGTTCTTGTGTGAATCTTCTTTGTCATTCCTGAAGGCTCCTATGCTTACTCCTCTCTGCAATTTCACCCTCCACAAATGTAAAAGTTATATTGTACAAGACAAATAACCCAAAAGTAGCATCCTAGAAAAAGATTGGCCTCCTGCAAAGCCATGGAAACCAGCTATGGCTCAGATCTTGAGGCAATCAATTCTACTCAACCTCAGTACTTGGCCCTCAGCCCTGTGGCGTGGCTGAGATGAGCTGCACCCCCTCCTCCATGAACACTGGGCTGGTAGACCAGTGTTAGATCCAGAGTTCTGCCCTATCCTATTGTTGCTGTATCCCTTCCCAAACTCACAGCCCAAGGTCAGGGTCTGGTCTTTCTTGTGGATTTCAATGTCTGCCTCTGTACTACTCTAAATCTGTGTGTTTTGCCCAGTAAACACTGCCTCAATGAATCAAAGCCAAGTCCCTAAGCCAGTTGCCCTGTAGCTACTAACCCTCATCTTAGCACCCACTCATAGATCAAGATACTGCTGTTGACATCTGCTCCCGTGATAACCCCTTCATCTTGATAGCTTACTGCTCAGATCACTCCTTTGGGATAATCCCTTCCATCCTTCAAACTAAGCAATTCGTTGTTCGGATATTTTATTTAGATTCTAGCTATTTTTCAGTGGAAGTTTTCCCAGAGTATTTCAGCCTCATATTGCTAGAATAGAAGCCTAATCTAAGATTTAAAATTCACTCCAATTGTGACGCTTAAAATGCAATCATGGTCCCAATATGGCCCCATCTATTCTCAGGTCTTTACCTAACCTGCCCACCTTCTCCCCTATACATACTCTGCCTTTACAGCAAAACAAAAGCCAGATGTCGGTTTGAACATCCTCCCTTCCATCACTGACACCCCTTGAGGTAAAAGCTCCCCAAGAGCTTGGGAGAATGTTGGGAAAATGCAAGGATCTAAAACATTGGTCAAAAGCAAATTGTTCTCAACCCAGCCTGTAGGTCAGAATCACTTAAGAAACTTTTAAATACCTTATGTCCAGGAAGTACCCCAGATCAATGAATCAGAACATGTGAGTGTGGGAGCCAGTCATCAGGATCTGGATGCAAAAATAAATGATTCACCATCTGTCCTGGATGAGCTCACAGACCCGATAAGTAGACTATCAAAATGACGTGACATCACCCATATTAAAGAATGAAGGGGATCAGAATATGCCACCCCGAAACATGCCGCTTTGCCATTTGGATTATTTGAGCTGAAATCAACAGATGCAGGGGGAAAAAAGCCTTCTTAGAGATTTCCTTATCTGACTAAGAGCAGAAACTTCCAAGAAATGAAAACTGCCATAAATCCTCTTCTCTGCAGGAGATTCACAGCCAAGGCAATGAAAAGCGGGCACCAAGATGAGTCTACAGAAACAAACCTTATGAAAACAATCCTTATCTTCCATTAGTCTGTCCATATATTTATCCTCCCACAACTTACTGCCCCCAGAAGCTTAACCTCCTGCCTTTCTTTGTCTACTCACCTCTCCAAAATTTATAACCCTTTGTTAAAACGATATATAAGCTGCCATTCTAAACTGCTTCTTCAGCTTTTCACTACTTTCCTGTGAAGTCCCTATGCACATAAAAATATTAACATCAATAAAGAAACATATGCCTTTTCTCCTGTTAACCTGCTTTTTATCAGAATAATCCACAGGCCACCAGTCACTGAATCTGAGAGTAGAGGAAAAGCATTTTTTCCTCCCCTACAGAGTTCTGCATATATATTAGGAGCAGAGAGAGGAAATCTTATTCCTTTGAAGGGACAAGGAGGAAAAGACCAGGGACAGATTTAAGAGGAAGGAGAAGATGCCTGTGCTATGCCAGAGGAAATAAATATGAATTTCCCAGGCTGGAAGAATTCCATGCAGAGGGAGCAAGAGCAAGACCTAGGCACAGAGGCATGAACAGCAAGCATTTCAATATGGCTAGAGAATGGACTGTGTGTTAAAAAGCCTTTTAGAAACATACAAAAGTCATGGCCAAGGAGCTCAGACTTTATTCAGAAGGAAACAGAGAGGTCTTGACGGATCATACAGTCATTGACTTGATTAGATTTACATCTTAAGAAGATGTAAAGAAACAACATGCCTGTTACTGTTCATGTCACTCCTATCATGAAATTGAATGGTTTGGTGTGTGTACTGAGATCAGAGAGTCAGGCTACACCCTTTTAGGCAAGGGATATGGTTGCCACTGAAGAGAACAGTGTCCCAGTATCAACCCTCTTGGGAAAGGAATTGAGAACTTAGAGCTTGTCATGAGACCAAAGGGAAAGGAGGTCTCTAGAGATGCCTGGAGGAACTCCCTGCAAGATGACATGTGATCTCTACTGCCAGGGTGCAGCAGAGTGGAACACTCTGCTTGGGAGCTTACCAAGCAGCATCAATAACAACTACAAAGTGCTCCTTGTATTGTCCCCCTGTTTCCCATAAATAGAAAAGGGCTTTTTAGGTCCTTGAAGCCAGTTTTGGTCTCAACTGAGAGACAAAAAATGTGTATATCCCGAAGAGGCAATGGAAAAACAGAGCAATAAAAGCCAGTAAAGCTGGGAGCCATGATTGATGGCATCACCAGTTGACCCTCCCCACTCTCCCCCAAAGAGCCTCCTCCACATACCGAATGATGTGATTTTATTAAGAGGTCCCAGGGTATGAGCCAAGGACTATAGGGGATAAGACAGGTGGCAGAAAACTCCACTAGGAAGACTTTTGCCCAGTTGAGAAATTACAACAATCTAAGACATTGGAGATGGAAAGGAAGGGAGGAGAGACATTTAGCAGGTAGACTCAACAGGATGTAATGAAATGGACCAGCTGCTCAGAGCAGGGGGAGAGCAATGATCTTGCAAATGAGGATAAAGAGAGCATGCCTAAGAAGCAGCAGGGAAAGTTCCTGAAGAGTATGGTGGAAAAGAATAAAGCTAACTGGCATGCAGCCTCTTCTGGCTCATAGTGCCAATCTTAAAATGCGAAGGTGCAGACTTGGTGAGAAATAGAGGACTCCACTCCCCTGAAAAGCAAGGATAAAAGTCATGCCCTATATACATATCTGCCAGGTCTCAGCTTGCTGCTGAATATGTGTTTCATGGATGAACAGAAGAACAGGCAAACTTGATAAATATAGTAGTTAATGAAAATGTATCCATCTGGCAAAATGAGCCTGCTCCTTGATACAACCAGAATCCAAACCCAAATTAGTCTTGCTCCTAATCCTGAGTTCTCCCCACCTCATCATCCACTGTTCCAGGAGGACTTGCAGGGTTTTGTTTTTTCATCTGTTATTTTGTTTTGTTTTGTTTTGTTTTGTTTTTCCTGGGGATGTCTTGACTTTGTGTTTAATCAGAGCTGCTCTGTTCCTAAGAACCACATGCCCCACGTCATATAACACAGAATATATACAAGGAAACTGGGACACAGAAGGGCTAAGTATCTCGTGGCCAATCAGAATGTGAAGATGAATTCACACCATCACTGGTCCTGTTGCGAAATTTGTGTTCTTTCCACCATGAAAAGGAGGTTCAAAACCCACGTTGGCTTCTTGATAATCATTTATTTTCTCAGCTTCTATTTCCTTAATTTCCTGGTCTGCTCACTAGCTCACTGCGAGCTGAATGAAACACAGAGAAGGTGACACAGCCTCTGGCACAGAGCACGGGCTCCTAACTACTGTCAGTCCTCATGGAACTGACAGTCCCCAAGATCCCCAGAAGCTGTGGCCATGTTAGGTTACATGGCAAAAAGGACTTCACAGAGGTGGTTACATTAAGAACCTTGTGATGGATCCAGATTATCTGGAAGGGCCCAATGTAATCTAAGAAGTCCTTAAAAGTAGAAGAGGGACGAAGAAGGGAGTCAGAGAGAAAGACACAAAGACAAACGAAGGGTGGTCAACATGTACAAAGCTGCTGGCTTTGAACAAGGACAAGAAGCAGCCCCTAGTGAAGGAAGACAGGCAACCTCTAGTGGCTGAAAAGGGAAAGGAAAGTTTCCCCTAAAGTCTCCTTTTAGAAGGAACACAGGCCTGCCATCACTTTGATTTTAAGCCAAGTTGGACTTCTAACCTACAAGATGGTACATTATCAAGGAGAAAGTGACTATAATGAAATAAAGCAAACCAAGGCTTCAGATTATTACCAAAAGCCAACCAAAGAAAGACCATTCATTAAGTGTGCAAGCAAGAAGCCAAGGTCTGAGAAGCGAATTGTCACACAACGTAACAAATCACATAGCCATTCAAATGCACAGAAGAAATGCATGCTGTTGACTCAGGATTCTTTCTTTCCCTCGCTAGGGTGCAGTTTGTGTGGTCATCCACAATCTATGGGTGACCATGGGATCCCAAAGTAAAAAGTTAGTGTCATTGGTTGGCAAAGCGGTACAACTTGCACTGTACACATTCCTATGTGGGAGAAATGTGGCACTGCTTTTATTTTCTTTCAGTGAAGTTAAAGCTGGCTCTGAGACCTTTCTCTATGGATCTAATGGGTGAGGTGAGGGCTCCCTCTCTCTCGTACTCCGAGCCTTGAGGTCTTGGATAGAATAAAGCAATTGAGGAGTCACATGTAGCTGCCGAAACTCACATGGTGCCCCAAGATAAGAGGGTCCCAGGCCTTCACCTATTTCTCCCATCCTTACCTGGGGATAACTGCCCTCTGTCTCATGGTCTTTCCTTTGTGTGTGTGAGTGTGTGTGAGTGTGTGAGTGTGTGTATGTGTGTGTGTGTGTGTGTGTAGAGCCCAGGGCCTCATGCGTGCTAGTATGTGCTTTACCACTGAGCTGCACCTCCAACTCTGGCCCTATTCTTCATGGCAGGTTTCCACCCTGAGCCCAGTCTTCCTGCATGCCATAGCCTGGACTCTGGGCATGTTCTACTCTCCATCCGACACTCCAGAGGCTCAGCTTGAGCAATTGTCACTCACAAAGAGGGAGGGGACAATGAAGTGGGCCTAATGAGAAACACCAGACTCTTGGCTCCCATGGGATACATACAACATCCTAACCACTGTTTGGAAGCAGCATGTGGCCTGGCACCATTGTGATTCCAATCCCCTCAACAATCCTAAAATGTGAGTCTTTCCATACCCCACTTTTGGAAGTTCAACTGGTCTGAAACTCAGGCCATCTGTCCAGTGACCATATTCAGCACCTCTAGTTTTTCCCTATGTTTGGACACCCTTCCAGGTTTCAGGAGCTACCCAACAGCCAGAGGGCTGAGGACATACTTTGGTGCCTAAGAAATATATCTACTTCTCTTGCCTTCAGGGGACTCCATGGATGGCATTTCCCAGCCACCTTTCAAGCCAGGAATGGCCATGTGACCTCCTGGACCAGTGAAATATAAGCAGAGGTTTCTTGCCTCCTTCCCAGGAGGAAACAAGACCTGTGCATGTGCCCCTACAACCTTGTTCCCAGAGCACATATGGCGATAGGGCCCCTGAGTAGCACAATATGAGTGTACTTAATGACACTGAGCTGCACACTTAATGGTTAAGATGGTAAATTTTATGGTCTGTATATACCACAATTTAGAAGAAGGGAAAAAAATAGGGCTTCCCTTTGCCTATGTTCCTGTGTGACCACAATCAGCAAAGTCCCCTGAACATGTAGCATGAGCTAGAAATAAACTTTTGATGTTAAGCCACAAAGATTTGGGGATAGTTTTCTGTGTTGATGGCTTTTTCTGGGATGGAGGTATCTTTAGCCTCTGTAATATTTTTTTGCAAACTCAATTATTCAACCACAGTTGACATTCTTACTGACAAGCTCTACTGTTTCTTGGTTCCTAGGAAAAAACTTACTAAAGAAAGAGATTAGCAGTTTGCTATTCCATTTCTTTCTGACAACGTTTTTGTATGGATTTTAAATCACTCCAACAAAAATACTAGACCATCAAGCCTTACACTCATATCACAGTCCACATTTTCAAAACTCTCTTACCTGTGCATGGGATGTGACTCACAAAATCACCCAAAACTAAGAACCATTTGTTACCATCCCCATCCAGGAGCTAAAAAAATGGGATTCATGAAGGGAAGGAACTAGAACCTCTCCTTAGCCTCAGTCATAGTGAACACCGCATGGATTATGTTTTCAGCTCATTGCTGAACACCAGTGCCCTATAGTTAGGATAACACAGCCAGTGTAAGAACTGAAAGTGCTTTAAACCAAATTATAGCAATATATTGCAAAGCTTAGCATAACATTACAACTAGCTCATTGAACCATGGCAGTTTGTTTGCAGGCGAGGCAAGCAGGTTTTCTGCATAATGCAGCAGTACAGCTGGTAATAGCAGCCTCTGGAATAAAGGATGGGGTTCGGGAGGTGGGAGTCTCATTTATGGACAAGTAGTAGGCCTTAATGAAATTGCATTTTTGGCCCTATCATCATCCTCCTGAGAAAATTCCCTATGAGGTTTTCCATTTGAATCCTGGGCATATTTATGAAGATCAAAGTAATGGCTTTTTAAAATTAATTACATGAATTTGTAGCTCAACAACATTGAGTGAAAGGCGGGTGTTGTACCCCATGCCTTGTTACAGCTGTACATCATGAACATCAAAAGCCCAGGACGCTGGGGACAGCATGTTCCCTGCTACACCAGCCCCCGAGCAGCCGGGATGGACGTGGAAAGAGTACAAAAGATCAGTCCCCAAAGTTGTTGTGACAGCTTAATTGTATTATAGTGCTCAGATAATTCCCATTTATTTGGCTTTTTCCTCAGCTCAAATGCTGGCCCCCCAAGCATTGCTATTACCAGGAGAATTAAGATCCTCAACTTTGATGGTTTCTCTCGCACCCTCCAACGTTATCCCTGCTCAAAAAGTCCTGGTAATTGTTCCACACTGATCAGACCTTCCCCCCAGCCCTGGCATGCTGAGAGCCGACAGCAACTAACTAATTGCAATTAAAATCTGCCACGTGAGTAGAAGAGAATAACATAAATTAATCAGTACATTAGCAGAATTACATTTAAATGTTCAAATGTGCATCCAACATAGTGGGACATTTTAAATTATAAAGCAAAGTACTTCATTATGGATGCTGATATTTTAATGAGGAAATGTGATGTTTGGTTAAATAGGAGTACAATATAGAGACTTCCTTAAAATTAGCATCAATGATGCATTTTAATTTAAAAAACAAGTTGTGGTCTGTATAATTCCTGCATATCAATGTGAAAAAAAATTGCCTGGAGCTGTGGAAACAGTTGAACATCTCATTCTCTAAAGAATTAATAATTTCAGCTGCACTAACTAGCACTTTATGTAAATTGTCAGATAAATCACAGCAATAAATACAGGTTTTAGAGGAACAGAACAGTATGCTTATCCTTAATTTATTCAGTCATCAATTCATGTATACTGAAGCTAAGGGATGTGAAAGATTCAACATATTAGACCAAAAAAAGAAAGAAAGAAAAAGGGGGGGAGGAAGAGAGGAGAAAATGTCTTCTACAGCTGTACAGACTCCAAAATAAAGGTCCCATCCAATTTTACCAAAATCTTGCATATAAAAATCACTCTGAGGTATATAAATATAAAAGATGGGTTAAAATTTTTATTAAGTTTGTTTTCAAATGCACACAAAGCTTAGTAGTCAACATATACACTAGAGTATTAAACTTCCTCCTTATAAAATATCTTAATTACAGAAACATACAATCTATGCAACACACATAGAATTAAAGGCTGTGTCAGACTGACTACATAACTTGTATGTTTCACTTTGAAATTTTGAAGTTGACAGCACAAATCCTCAGATAGAAGCTGACTAAAACTTGATGTGCCATTCCTGCCACTGGAATGGGCCAAGCCCAAAGAAGGCAAATTCTTTCTTCTAAATTTTTTTTTTTTGGTAGTACTGGGGTGTGAACTCAGGGCCCCATGGTTGCTAGGCAGGTGCTCTACCACTTGAGCCACTCCACCAGCCCTCTTTCTTCTAATTTTGTTAGCTGTAAGAGGAATTCTTGCAGGCTTTTATGATATAACAAAGCCACATGAGGGCAGGTTTCAACAACTAAGAATATTCACAGAACCACAATCATCATAGTACATGTGAAAGCAAGTGTTTATTCACAAGTACTGAAATGAGCAACATCAATAAACAATACCAAGCACAGACCAAGTAAAAATGGCAATAAATCAGTTATCCATGACACCTGTTCTCAGCTCTGGAATCCCTACCCATTCCCCATCGAAGTCCGCCCAGTAATTCTCTATTAAAACTGCCTTATTACACACAATGTCCCTCTTATTCAGCAAAGAACAAAAGGTTCTGGCCTACCCCTTTCTTGAGTTTCAGGAGAGAGAGTCTCTCTCTTCTCTCCCTATTATGTAAACCTTCTTCCCAGTTGAGACCACTCCCTGCCATTCCTCCTTTGGAAACAACCTCTCTGCTTTTGTTGTCTCAGTGGCATGGCATTGTCACTCTGACCTGGAAGGTGGGAGTCTCCCTTCTCCAGGGTGATTGATTTACAGTGTGACTTGGCACCCCGGCTTACATAAAAAGACACCTGCTCGCTTATTTGCATAACCGTTGACAATGCTGGATTTTGCCTGAGCCCTGTGATCTGGAGATAGAGAGGTGGTTAAGAAACCCCTCTCTCTTCTGTGTTCTAGAAAACAGCTGCCTGCAAAGAATTCCCCTTCCCCAGGGGGCTTAGCTCAGGAGACCTCTCCTTATTTACCCATGACAAGACCAGACACAGACCCACCAAGTCCTATGTGTGGCCTCATCAAAGATCAGCTGACCTGTTATACCCACATATATGAACCATACAAAGGGATTTCATTGTGATATTTCTATATATGCATATTAGGCACTTTGATCAAATTCACCCCTATATTACTCTTTCTTATTCCTCCTCCCCCTTTTAAAAGTAATAATGATGGATTTCATTACTCTACTTTCATACATGCATACAAAGTACCTCACCACCCTCTCCTTTCACCCTCTCACTGACTCCCTGTACAAAAATCAGTCACTGTTTTATACTCTTTTTTTAATAGATTCTGCATATGCTGAATAACATGAAATTTGTCTTTCTCAGTTTGGCTTATTTCACTGAAAACAACATAATTTCATATTCCTGCAAACAACATAATTTTTTCTTCATGACTAATACTCCATTGTGTATATATACCACATTTTCTTTATCCACTCATTGATTGATGGGCACTTAGGTTGATTCTATAGCTTGGCTCTTAGGAATAGTGCTGCTATAAATATGGGTGTGCAAGTACTTCCATGGTAAATAAACTTACATTCCTTAAGATATATGCTGCAAAATGGTATAGAAGGATCATATGGTACCTGTATTTTTAGTCTCTTGAGGAACCTTCATATTGGTTTCCAAAGTGGATACACTAATTTACATTCCCACCAAAGTGTGGAAGGGCTCCTTTTTCCACTGCATCCTTACCAGCATTTGTTGTTGCTTGTTTTCTTGATAGTAGTCATTCTGACTGGGTTGAGATGGAATCTCAAAGTTGTTTTGATTTGCATTTCCTTGATCATTAGGGATGTTGAACACTTCTTTATGTATTTATTGGCCATTTGTACTTCTTCTTTTGAGTTTGT
This sequence comes from Castor canadensis, assembly GCF_047511655.1. Taxonomy (NCBI): domain Eukaryota; kingdom Metazoa; phylum Chordata; class Mammalia; order Rodentia; family Castoridae; genus Castor; species Castor canadensis. Next base: position 10,823,200 of record NC_133395.1, read on the forward strand.
ATATTTAGTTTGTTTGCCCATTTATTAATTGGATTGTTTGGAATAAAACACTTCTTAACCAAACTTTAATCAAACTCCTCACCTTCTCCAGGCCCCTGAAACCTAAGCCCATTGAGCCTGCGCAGCATATAGTGCTTGAGAGCAGGTCAGCCTCAAGGTAGCCTTGTTCACTCCCAACAAAGAAAACCCCTTTCTGCCTAATGCCCCAGACACCTGCAAACCTGAAGGTAGAGCACTCTTCCTATTGCAGGACTCCTCCCCATTGCAATAACCCTCTGTGTAAAATGTCTCCTCCTAACTACAGATCTAATTCTTTTTATTTTTGGCAGTAGCAGGAATTGAACTTAGGACCTCACACTTGCTAAGTGGGCACTTACCACCTGAGCCACTCAGTACTTTTGCTTCTAGTTTATTTTTTCAGATAGGATCCCATGCTTTTGTGCAAGCCAGCCTCGGACCATGATCCTATCAACTTTGCCTCCTAAGTAGCTGGGATTACAGAATGTGCCAACACACCTAGCCACTGATTTGTTTTCCATTTGCCACCACCAGTAACCTGGTGTAACTCAGACACAGCATCTGAGTGCTGTGTCTCTAAGGATTATCCAAATCTCTCTAAAGACATATCACTATATTTCATATGAATAAAGCCTACTAAAGCACAGAATGAACTAAGGTTACCAGACATTAAGACAGACAACAACAGGACTTTTTAAAGTACTATCAGAGTAAAAAGCTTATCATTTTTGTTGGACAACAAACACTGTGGCCAAGTAATTACACCTAGTCAGACAGTCTCCACTCACAACTGGCCAGGGTCTGGTCTGAATAGAGCATTAGAAAAGAGTCATGATATCTGTTCCCTCCATTGCTCCCGTCAGGGCAGTAATCAGTCTTGAAGGGTAGACCCAATGGTGCTTTGCATATTAATTTTTCAAAGCTGTGAGCTAAGTGTAGGAACAATGATGGTCACAAAAGTTGTCACTACTGATGGCCTTTGGTCAATCTCATAGAATTGCCTTCATGTTTGCATTTAGGAATATGTTTATGTGTATAAATTATTTTTATGTTTATTATGTTTTCATATATTTCACAAACATGCACAAAAATGTCCTCAAGAAATAAAACCACTAGTAGTCACATAGTTGTCTCAGCCTACTAACTGAAATAGAGGTGACTTTCTTCTCCAGAAATACCAAACAAAAAGCCTGAAAGGAATGGACATCAAAGCTAAGAATGCTTTTCATACAGTAGCTTAGAAGTTGGCAGTGCCCACTAGTTTGAGTTTGATAATGTCATATCATTCTCCCACAAGACTATACTTATTACAAGCTCCATTTCTCACCAAGACCAAGAAGTGATATTAAGCAAAGACAAAATAAGCCACCGAAAAATTGAACACAAGTACATCTTGGTGTAGTTTATCTTCTCTCAACTTCCCAGTGAAAATATTCTATCACATACACTGTTTTAATAATCCAAAATAAAACCCTGTGTAGGAAAAGAAACAAGGAAACAAAGGAAGAAAGACCACTGGACTCCATTTTCAGGGCCCAAGAGGAGAGAGGCACAAGAGACATGACTGAGAGCTTCACAATGTAGTGATAAACTGGCTACCCAGACAAAACTATCAAACGGTAGGTGAGAAACATCTACACAAATGAAAAGACTTTTTGGTGCATGATAGTGGGTAAAGTGAAGTTTCATGAGATTATTCTTTTTTAACTTCTTCCAATAATTCAAGCTGTCTTTACTATAGCCATTTTTGTGAAGCTGGTAACCCTCATCTTTTCCCTCTTCCTTTCTTCTCGGAGTAGTAGGTAGTTGGAGGCAGAAAAGAGGATTAAAAACTCTCTGAACCCATCCAACATGAAGGAAAAGGATTTGGGGAATACAGAAGACCCTTTGTATCCACAGGTATATGGTTCCAAGGAGAGCATCATTAAGGGAAAACTGCAAATACTCAGGATGCATAGAGTTCACTACTTTAAAATTACTCAGTTTTACCTATGCCATATAGCATACACATATGGTATAGCATGTATCATACAGTAGATCTGAGTACTGGAAACTTGAAACAGTATAGATAGGCTACATTAGTATCACAAAAATTACTCTTTACCAATAACTAGATCTTTTTTCCTGCTTATCTCAAATACTAGGGATGCTTGATTCATTTTCCCATAATGCCACCCAGCTTCTGCTAATGACATGCCACCTTTCAACAAATCTCAAATTTTTACTTTATCACTTCAATTAAACACAGTTTGTGCCCATTTGGGATTGAGAGGATAACTTTTAGCTGGCTTTTTGTGCATTGTTTGCTTTTCGGGAAGCAGATTTTCACAAAACCCAGGGCAGGAAAACACTCAGCAGATCACACAATTTAAACACAACTGATGATAAGGTGGGACTGACTGAGAGCTTCTCCACATCAATTGAACAGCATAATGCACATACGGGGATTTCAAATCTCTGCTTTTAAAACTTCTTTTAATTGCGCTTGGTCAAAACCATGTGTAATAAACCCATGAATAAGGCAGGCTTACTGTACCTACTTTGACCTACCCAAGTAACCCACAGAAGTAGTCTGTCTTAGTGACATTCAAGACCCTGATTCTCACTGGTCCCTTACCACCACGTTTGTGGTACTGTGCAGCCCTCAGAAACTAACAACACAGACCTAAAGAGGCTAGAAGCAAATAAACGACTTAGAGGCTTTTGTATTTGCTAGTTCCAGTATGAGACTAAGAGGCTCCGAGCTCTGGGCCAGAGTAGTTGCTGGCAGTGAGAACAGACAACTTGTTGACTAAGACGATTTCTTTCCATTAAATCATTAAGGAAAAGCCCTGTTTTAATAGGTATTCAGGTAGGAGTTGGCAAGAGCAGGCATCTGAGTTAAAAATTCTCTGGAAGTCAAACTAAAGAACCACTGCCAATTGCTTTCTGTTGGCAAAGACAAATAAATAGTTGGATTTGTTGGTTTCTGTCCCCAAGTGAAACATCACAGTGTCCTTCAAAGCAGGAGATTTTGATAAAAATTTTAAAGCCTAATGACATATAATCAGAAGAATTAAATAATGTAATTCAAGATTTCTATATAATGGAGAAAAACAATAAAATCTTGATGAGTTGGTTCTCATAAGAGTTCGTAAAGCCAGATGCACACAGGGCAGGGTAGTCTCCAATTGCAGATTCAGTGCTATTCTTAATAAACAGGAAGGGAATTTAAGACTAGAAGTGCCTCAGGATAGACCATCAAATCTATCTTGTGAACAAACCTTGTAGAATGTACTTGCTATAACCGGAAGTCCATCCTAACCTTCCTTGGATCACTCAGGGATTGGGATGAAATAACCCAGAAAAAGGATCGAGAAGCATTTTTCTTTCTTGGGAATAGGGGTCATTCATATCACATTTTCAGAAGAAGTAATAACACTTGGTGTTTCTCATTTTTTATGTGAGTAGTATTATTCATATATGATGAGTCTAACATATCAGGAGATTGTGACTATAAAATTATTGTTATTCTCACAGATCCCAAAAGGGAGGAGCACGCTGTGCCACATGGGGAAGCATCAGGATTGGTCAAGAGGGAGCACAGGGGTATATAGGGGGAGCCTTTATTGTGGTTTCTTCAGGAAGGAACATGCAAGATAAGGTAAAGAGGCTTAGAAGTGACTACTTTGAATAATTTCAGTGGGCGATGGGATATAGGGGTTGTGTCCCTATTATTCAATACATGGCACTTGGTGATTAAGGCAGATAGATAGTGGCCCAAAATGTGAGAGTTTAATAAAGGAGATAGGAAGGGGTATGGGCTCTGGATTTGTTGGTTTGCGTATAAAAGACACACTCACAGGTGAGTCACGTACTATCTCTAGGAATTGGCTAATCTTAGAAGAAGTGGTTCCTCCAAGGTTAGCAAAGAACCAGGATGTCAAAGCATAAAATATAGGAAATAAAAAAAGTTCCGGTCAATACAAATGTCTGAGGCCTTCCTGATGGGTTCACAGCAATAAACCAGTCAGGGAGCAGGATCCTGAGGGCAGGGATGGGAAGCGAGTCAGGAGAGGAGGATAGATAGGTCCTGGATCTCTGGAAACTAGATAGTTCAGCCCCATCCTGAGAGTGCTATGGGAATCAGTAAGAACCACAACTGCTACATGAAGATGTGGCAAGGACGGTCAGGGAGTGTTGTGGGTATCCAGCCTGAGTAACCAGAGCCAGCCCATCCCAGTGACCATTGGAATAAAGAAGGATGTTATAAAAAACAAAAAAATCACTTAGGTGACCTGTTTACCAAATCAACACTATGAGAACTATCAAGTCAAAAAGAGAAGCATAATCAGCGTATCACTTTCAGGTAAAATGTTATTAACATGAATGTTTCCATCATAGACCTGCAAGAATAGACCAGAATAATCACACTCTGAAATGGAAGGATTGGCCCACAAGCTACTTATATTTAAGAAGATATTTGCTCCTCAATTTTAAATACCTTGATTTTTATAAATATAAATATTCTCTGCTGAATGAATTAGTGTGTCCAGGAAAATTGCTAATATCCTAAATGACATCAATGTTTTTATCCTCAGAATAATCAGTCATTATAAAATAGTCACACACCATCCTCCATTGGGGGATCCCACTCACCATTATTTGATTGCTGATTACTGTGAACTCCCATGTGGCCCAAAGAACTTGGGTTTCAGCTTAGTGGTACTAGAATCTCTCTCCCCTGATGCAGTAGTCTGAATAAAATCTGTCTTTCCAACTTCTAAAGTATCCAGTTCTATTTTTCTTTGACATAACTATATTGAATTAACTAAATCATCCAATCTATCACCAAAGGTGCCTTCCCCTTTTTCCCTTATACTTGCCCAAAGGCCCGTGCTACAAGCTATAGCTGGAGAATTTAGCCTTTTAGAAGAAACACCTGAAGACTGATGACATAGTAGAGACTGTACCAGGTATTCATGACTCCCACTGTGAGGTGACATCACTATCTGTCAGACTGTACCAGAGAACTGATATATAATTCCCAGGACTCCACAGCCCAGAAACACACAACTTTCTGACAGCCACTGCTGTCACCCAAGATCCAATAGGACAGAAAATAAATGGACTAAATGGAACTGAAAAGGGTAATTTAATTTTAGTTGGTATCCTTTTTCTTATGGGAAGCATAAGAGAAAAGGCCTTTTCTTTCATCTTGACCTATCTTACCTTCCTAGAAAATGTAGAAAGACTTTCTTTCATCTTGGCCTATCTTTTCTTCCTAGGAGGTGAATTTTACACAAACTCAAGAAAACATTCATTGAATGGCAAGTTACTTCAAATTTCAGAATTCAGTGGAAATGCACTATGGATTATCTTGATACAAGTTACAAGCTAATGAATTGACAAAGAAAGTAAAGAATGATGAGTCTGTAGAAAACACTCTATATTGCTTCACTTTGTCTTCAAAATTAATCTGAATCAGAGGCCCTTTACTTTTCATAGCAATGTGGTTATTTGCATATATTCAATAAGAATCTGTCTTTGTAATGATGTAATTGGATAAAACAATTTATAACCATTCCAGGAATGTCTCATTTAAATCCTATTTAATGGGGCTTGGCCAGCTCATTATTAAAGAACACAGACTATACTTCATATATAGAAATGATACCTACAGAATCATTGAGAAAATGACTGGGGAACTAAGGCCCACCTTGTGGCCCAGCCTTCCAGAGATTCTGTACATACATATCTTGGCCTGCAGGGACAAGCAGACATGAGACTGCAGGACAAGAAGATAAAGCTTACAGTTATCAGCACTGCAAGGGAAAACTCAGCAAGCATTCTTGGTCCCTGGACTGGAAATGGAGAAACTGAGAAAGGCAGGAGAGACTACTTCTGGCATAATAAGTGACCAAACATGACACCAGGGACTTTGTAAAGGAGTAACTGGTGCAAGCTCTGGCCTCAACTCCAATATCTCATCAACAAGCATGACAAGGAAGTCTTTGTGTAACAAGCCTCATTTCTTTTTGTTCGTTTTTTGTTTTTGTTTCTGTTTTGTTTTGTTTGTATTCCAGGCTGGCCTGGAACTCACTGTGTTATCCAGGCTGGCTTTCTGCCTCAGACCGCTCAATGTTGGGATTTAAAGGTATGTACCACCACATCTGACTAAACAAGCCTCTTGCTTTATGTACCTGTGTAAATCAAAGCAACCAACAAAAAAAGAAAAAAAAAAAAAACAGAAACAAGTTACACTTGAAAACCTAAATAAACATACTTATTCAAATTCATGTCTTCCTGGTAGAATTTGCTCTGAAAGAAAAATGAAAGTTATCAACATCAAATTGGAGTCACTTATGTCAACCTTAATAAGAAAAATAAAGCCAGGGGCTTGGAGTGTGGTTCAAATGATAGAGAGTTTGCCTAATAAATTTGAGGCCCTGAGTTCAAACCCTAATACTTCCAAAAAAAAAGAGTAAATCCAGGAGTAATTATTATTCTCTAATAGTAACTATTATAGAAGTCTCTGCCAGAACCACAGGTTTGTATGGAGGCCACCACAATATTATACAAAAAGGACATCATACATCTATGGGGACTTCTGCCCAGGAACTGTCTGTTCAACCTTGGACTAGTGCCATTCTTGCTAATAATCAGCTTGACCAAAGACTACTGTCTCAAAGTATCTGATGTAATAATATTCCTCCATTTTTTTTCTTTAAAACATTCCCCTTAAAAAGGAACCCTCTTACACTGTTGGTGGGAATGTAAACCAGTACAACCACTCTGGAAAAAAATTTGGAGGCTACTTAAAAAGGTAGACATTGATCTACCATTCGATCCAGCAATACCACTCTTGGGGATATACCCAAAAGACTGTGACACAGGTTACTCCAGAGGCACCTGCACAACCATGTTTATTGCAGCACTATTCACAATAGCCAAGTTATGGAAACAGCCAAGATGCCCCACCACTGACAAATGGATTAAGAAAATGTGGTATCTATACACAATGGAATTTTATGCAGCCATGAAGAAGAACAAAATGTTATCATTCGCTGGTAAATGGATGGAATTGGAGAACATCATTCTGAGTGAGGTTAGCCTGGCCCAAAAGACCAAAAATCATATGTTCTCCCTCATATGTGGACATTAGATCAAGGGCAAACACAACAAGGGGATTGGACTTTGAGCACATGATAAAAGCGAGAGCACACAAGGGAGGGGTGAGGATAGGTAAGACACCTAAAAAATTAGCTAGCATTTGTTGCCCTTAACGCAGAGAAACTAAAGCAGATACTTAAAAGCAACTGAGGCCAATAGGAAAAGGGGACCAGGAACTAGAGAAAAGGTGAGATCAAAAAGAATTAACCTAGAAGGTAACACACACGCACAGGAAATCAATGTGAGTCAAATCCCTGTATAGCTATCCTTATCTCAACCAGCAAAAACCCTTGTTCCTTCCTATTATTGCTTATACTCTCTCTTCAACAAAATTAGAAATAAGGGCAAAATAGTTTCTGCTGGGTATTGAGGGGGTCGGGGGGAGAGGGAGGGGGCGGAGTGGGTGGTAAGGGAGGGGGTGGGGGCAGGGGGGAGAAATGACCCAAGCCTTGTATGCACATATGAATAAGAAAAAAATTTAAAAAATAAAACCTTCCCCTTGACTCGAGCTCTTTGCATACACCCATACTTTAATAGGACACCCATCTCCTCATGCAATGCTGTTATTCCTGAATAAATATCAGTATTCTTTGGAAAATCTGTGATTGTTTTCTTCATTTAGCTTGAAAGCTCTAAGATGACCTGAAAAAATAAAACTGACACATTCATCCTTAGCTAAGCCTGGTCTGATATAAGAAGATGGCAGCTTCTGAAGCCCAGAAAAGATTTACATGTTTAAAAGTCAGGCATTCCCAGAGATAAGCCTTGAATTACAGGCTATTCTAAAGCCCTACAGCCCAAGATAAGCTGTGATCCTCTTTCTCTTATTATCAGAGACAGGACTTTAAATCAAAACAGAACAGTCAATTTCTATATAATAATTTAAGCTATAAATATAGCTGTCTCCCATCATTCTGGTAGCCTAGGTGCTCTGAAAGCTTGCTTTAGGCAGGCAAAACTCTTGTAGGTGATCAAAGTCATTTGAGTGTGTTTTTTGTTGGAGAGAGAAGGATAGATTTTTTTTGAAAAGAAGAAATTGAAAATTGAATTGGGTAGAATAAAAACAATTAAAGGAAAGGTAACTACTCAGCCATCAACAACAACAATTAAAAAGAATAGTTTGTGTAGCTTTCATTGTAGCAATAAAGAAGACTAGAGCTGGATAGTAAGGAAGTAAAAACAGATTTTATTCTAGAGCAATGGCAACAGGGAGAACTGAAGGACAATATAGAACTTGTCCTCTTCTCAATTCAGCCTTGGGCAATTTGGCCAAGGATCAAGGTGAGATCAATGGATAGAAAACTGCTAGGACAAACAATAAGGGATGGGATGTATGTGGCTTCTGGCTCAACGTGTATGTCACTGGGAGTTGGTGGAAGTCTGAGAAGGGCCTCTTAAAATTAGAGTCCTTCCATTTAGGTTTTATGCAGGTCCTTGACTTCAGTCACAGGATAAGAATTTCCAGACAAGTTACAAAATGAGGTGATGAGCTGAAAGAGTTTATTAGTAAAGCAAAGCAAACGAAAAGCAGTAGACACTCAGATATGGGTGCAGGCACATCTGACAAGAGGAATACTAAGTGCTCCAACATCATGGGTATTTATGGTGAAAAAAATGGATTGGGAGCTTGGCTTAAAATCACCCTAGGATGAGTGTTCCACTTGTTCCAGACACTTGTCAACTTTTAATCATTTTGCTGTTGCAAAGTTATCATCCAAGCGTGGAGATAATGGGTACAAGGTGAGCTTACTAATTAAAGGGTCTTGTGACATGGGTGCCTATCTCTTATAACTTTTATGGGCACTTTTCTGATCAAAACACTTGTGTACCAGGCATTTTAAGCTCTTGGCACATTAATTATCTAAGGCAAAGTCCGAGAAATTATCTCTATTGCATGTTCTACTTAACGGGAAAATGAGAGTGGCAGTTGGAGGATGATGAAAAGAGAAACGTGCATGCTTTCCACATTTAGCACAAGGCTTATTCTTGCAGTTCTGGCCATTTTTAAGTTTTAGCTTCTGCTTTTGGCATGTCTTGGTTCTCATGCCACCTGTCCCTTTGATAAACTCAAACAGACCTAATAGGATTTATGCTGAAGATAGGCCTGGGATCAGACCTTATCTGGGGGAAGATGGAGAAGGAAGAAACCAAAATGATATCAAGGATGATCAGATATCAGTCTCCTAAGTTAACAGGAATTTTGGTCAAACAGGACTCACAAAGACACGTCCTAGTCAATACAGAGGTGAGAAGCCTGTCTAGAGTTTGCTCAGGTAATCTTTTTCAGTAGACACCTTGGCTGAGCTGCTGATTATTCTCAAGACAAGAATGGATAGTTTACATGTGAGCTAACTGAACAACAAACCTCCCACACTTGGGCATTTTTGCCACCTGAAGTGTGAATGGGCATTAGAAAAAGTCTGAAATGGTTGGTAGTATAGACTGGTATGCTCAGTCAAGGGTATGAGATATTTGCTGAGGGGGTGGCAGGTAAATGACAGAGTCTACTGGTGGCAACCACTTGCTTACCTTCTCTGTTACTAAAACTGAGCCTAGGTGCCAAGATTGGGCTAAGTGTCTCCCCTGAGGCCTATGTGCTAAAGGCTTGGTTGCCAGCCTGAGCACTACTGGGAGGTTGTGGAACCTTTAAGAGGTAGGAGGAAGTTAGGCCACTGGGAATGTGCCCTTGAGGGGGATTTTGGGATCCTGTCCTATTCCTCTCTCTCTCTCTCTCTCTGCTTCCTGGCTTCCATGAGGTGACACATTTCTTTTGCCACATGCTTCCATCACGAGACACTGCCTCCCTATAAGCTCAAACCAACAACAGACTGAAACCATGAGCCAAAGCTAATCTTTCCTCCTTATAATTATTCATTTCAGATATTTTGTCACTGTGACAGAAGGCGGACTAACACACCAGAGGACCTGTAAACTTGGAAGGCTACCTTCTGCAAGGCAGTTTTCAATGGACAATTCTCCTCTCCTCATAACCCAGCAAAACAATCCAAGGGGAGGAGCACCTCAGGAAGACCAAAAGGCTGATTGACCTCCTGTTGTTGTCTCTATCCTGCCCAGTGTTGACCTTGCGGCCACGAGTCAGCACAGAGATGAACAAAGTTGCCTTGTGCCAAACAAGGAGTAGACTTGCTGCTCCTTGTCCTCTCCTCCGTCCTGTAGAAACCTCCATTGACCCAGTAGGGGTGGCAGATACTGTGCACCCCAAAATGAGAACTCAAGAGAAACACATTTTCTTCCTGCACCCAGCACAGCCCTGAAGATCTAGTGAAGCACAGCAGACCATCTCTTTAACTGTTGCTTGGGAAACAAAAGTTAGCAATGGAAGGCATGACATATTGGAAAGGTACTCAGGCCTAAAGACATGATCTTCAGCAACTTCAGAGTGCCATGGGTGCTTTCAAACAGAAGCTGGTTGGCCCCAGGATGCCTGGCTTTTTCTCTTTGAATCTAGATACCAGTTAAAATTGGCAAAGTCATAAAAAAGACTATTAGTCATTAACATTTATTTATTAAGTGATGTCAAGGAAGAAATAGATAAGGACTTGAGAAGTAGAGATGCTCATTCAGAATTACTGCAAGGTATGGAAAAGGAAGAAGGCTCCAATAATAAGGGATGCTAGTATCCCCAAATCAAACAGGAAAGGGACATCTACAGCAGAGTAAAAGAGGAGATAAAAAGAGAAGCAGAGGCTCGGGGAGTGGGGGAGAATGGATACAGAGAGAAATTACCAGCAGGGTCTGACTGGAAAAGGGTCTTGTATAGCTGCTTCCCAGGAGACTGACCAGGAAGCATGGTCTAGTTTTTCTGTTTGCTTGGGTTTAGGGGTTAGCAGAGCTCAGGAGCCTATAGGGAAGACAGGGGCCTACTACAATATGATTAAGACAAAGCACAGGTATGAAATGGAAATTGGGATCTCCTGGTGGGGCCTACTGAGTAGCAAGTCCTGAGTTAAAATTCCCATGAAGAAGGTGCTGGTGTTCTCTTGTCTTGCAGAGGGAAAACAGGCACTAAAAGTTCAAGCAATTTCAGCTGGTAAAGACTAGATAGACTCTTGTCACCCAAAAGAGAAATAATCAGAAATTTGATATTTTGGTGACATGATCTCACTCTCTGTGTGATACCCAACATATGTAAGTATAAAGAATCGGAATGGGGAGGGGTATAATCTATAAATCCTGCCCTATTCAATCCCATTGAGTCCTTTCAACTGGTGTCACGTGATTAAACATTTTCTGTCCTTTTAAATCTTTGTTATCCTTTTAAATATTAAACTAAGTACATTTTAGGTGGACTTTTTCATCCTAGCTTCTCTAGAACAGCCCAGAGCCATCACTGGAAAATGGAGCTTCCCAGGGGATACAGGAGGAGAATAAAGAACTATTCCCTGCCAAGACTACTCTGTAAAGGACTATGCACACAGATATTATTGCTTTGACCATCTGATATCAGCCACTGTGACTTCTACACCTTTGATGGACACCAAAAGATCCTCATGGCCAGCCACCTATTTCACCACTGAGACTACTGGGAACTCCCCAGAGAGGTGCCTGTGCTCGGGGGGAGACTGGCCTCTCTCTCAGTAGACTCTGAGCAGTCTCTCAGCTGTCTCAAGACCCCTTTGGTTCATGACTTTGCAACTGAGCGCACCTCCCCCATCAGTACAAACCTCTGCACCAGGCAAGCTAGAAAGAAATCAGATCCCTTGTCTCTGCAGATATGAAGCCTCAACTTTGGTTTTTGAAAGTCTCACACCCACAGAAGGACATCATGCTGAAGCAACTAAACCAGAGCTATAAAGTCGGATCCCTGAGACCCTTTCAAAAATAGCCTCACATTCGGAAGGGAATGTTTCTGAACTGCCTTCACTTGGCTTCTAGAATTTTCTGAGTTGCTGGTTGCACAAGATACCTGGAGGAAGCAGCCCAGGATTAGACTTTCCCACAGGGGTCTTTCCTTCGCAAGAGCTCAGAGACCCTGAGTTTTAGACATATAAATCAATCTGAACTGCGGTAGGACTGGTCAGTAACACCAGCTCCTGTTTAACTGTAGATTCCACGAGCATGCATCCAGATCCGTCCTGCTCACCATTGTATGATGGGCCCAACAGCAATTAAGGTGTGTTTATTGAATAAATAAAAGAATGAAGAAGTGAATTCGTCCTGCTTCATTAAGTTTTGTGAATATCAAATAAGACCATGGATGACTTATAAACTCCACTTCTCTCAATTTTTACACTGAGAGAGGTCTATATGTAGGCATGGTTCATTACAAAAATTAAAATGAACCTATTTGTAATAGAAATCATTCCCCAGAAGGAAGATATCTTTCTCAAGTGATAAAAATGGAAGAAATGCCTTATTTTGAAAGGCCCAATATTTAAGTCACTTACATATAATAATAAATAAACACATTCTATATTAAAAACATAAACCCCACGTGCAAAGAATTAACATTGAAATTAAAAGTATTTCAATCTTTAGAATCAGTGTAGAGAAAGAACGAGATAGAAGTCTCACAAATAAGAGCCTGGCTATGTTTCTTCTCCCTCAAACAAACACACAAGTCCAAATACGAAAGCCTGAAAGCTATCGTTAGATGCTACAAGCTGAGAACCTAAATTGTTCTTCCAGAATGGAGGAAGAAATTACTAGAAGCCACAAAGGATGTATAGAATTAGCCATCTCCCAAACTTTCCCAGAAATGAACATCCTATAGTGTGATGGAAATACAATTTACTGGAGACTTGGAATATCCAGAAGAAGCCATCAAAAACATAACTAAAATAAATGAAGCTGTCATCATAACTGTGACACATGGGAAGTGAGGGAGTCCAAATTGGTAGGTTTCTCTAACTCATAGGAAATGTTACTACAGAAAGGAGTGTTGGGCTTAGAACTTGTCAGCATTCATGCTGTGTGGTCCCAGGAAGAAGCACATCCTGCCTAGTGGTAACCAGGTAGGTTGCTCTGTAATAAAGTGGAGAAAGAAAATTTCAGGTGCTGTCTCCTCCACAACCAGACAGCAAGCAACTCTCTGGTGGAGGGTTTTCTTCCTCCAGGGCTGTGATTCTGGGAGAGTTCGTTTTCTGTATGTTACCAGGGCATTTCTCCTAGAACTGCATGTTTCCTGTGTAACAGGCAACATTGTGTCCAGGCTCTCCTTCCTGGACAGACCACATGACCATCCCCTGGGACACAGGGAATAGCAGATTGCATATTGACAGCCAGCCAGACACTCCAGAGCAATTCACTCCTCTTTCCTTTACCTTCTGGAAGGAGAGTGTCATCTCTCGACGTCCATCCTGCCACAGCTGGTCTTCCACTAAGATCTGAGATTGTTCCCAGATCAAAGGACTGATTGTTGTGAGCCTGGGAGAGGGGAAGACTCCTGTGTGTGTGTCTGTGTGTGTGCGTTTCCCCCATGCTAACCGCATGCCAGGGCACTGACAATCACGCCATTCGACCTTTCTTCTCTGGCAGCCCCGCCTTGTGACATCTTAGACCGAGGACAAGCTCTATTCAGAGCAAATAGATACATCTCTCTGCCAAATGCAAGAAGCATTTTTCTTTAATTATAATGATTCCTGATTTGGGGCATTATAGTCCAACAGCAGTGAGCATTTTCAAGTCGTAGGAAGTCCCAAACTTAAATGGACTGGGCTCTCAAATTTTGGTTCAGTCATTTGAAATTCCACGTAGGAATTTAATATAAACAAAAGAATGAAGGTAAAGGAGACAGAACCATTTTCTGCCTTTTGAACTGTCTGGACGGAGAATGACCTCTGTCTTGAGTGGTGAGGGACTTCCCATCCACATGAAGTAGGCAGCCTCTCATTGGACAATGGGGGCCCAGATTCCTTATGAAAGGTGTTTCATTATTATCTTCATAAGTAATTTATACACAGATAGGGAGTTAAAAAAAAAACTATGTGGCTTCAGTCATCAAATAAAATAATAAGCAAATGAAATGGAAAAAGAAACCATTCTTGAATCACCTGACTTGAGGGTATGTAAGTTTGGTTCCAGGCAGTTGGGGGAACTCAGAGACCATTTTTTTCCCTTCTCTGTTCTTCTAAGAGAAGATGCTTTATAAAAAACAACAGCCAAACCTCCAAAGTCAGCACTTAGAAAAAATTAAAACTCACCACCGGGAGGGTAACCCGCCTATGGGATCGAACCTATCCCTCGGCCACCCCAACAGGAGGATGCTGCTCCCTGGAAGAGCTTCTCCTCACTGGTAGCTGGTTCAGTTTGCTTCTGCCTACTAAGGAATCAGTAAAGTACCCCCAAGAGCACAGCTTTGAGCTCTTCTAGTGTACTCCCCTCTCCTGCCAGGTGAGTGTCAGCCCAAGAGACTAGTACAACCTGACTCTCCCTTACCCAAAATGCTTAGGACCTGAAATGTTTTGGATTTCAGATTTTGAAATAATTGCATATACATAATAGCTATCATGGGGATTGAACCCAAGTCTAACCACTTAACTCATTTATGCTCATCTACACCTTATACACGTAGCCTGATGATTAGTTTATACTATATTTTTAGTGCACCTGCATTTTGACTGGAACCCATCACATGAGGTCAGGTGTAGAATTTTCCACGTGAGTCATCATGTCATTGGTCAAAAAAGTTTCAGATTTTGGAGCACTATGGATTTCAGATTTTCAGATGAGGGATGCTCAAACTATGTTAGTCTGCTAAAGCAGCAATAGCAAAGTGCTACAGACTGGTGGCTTAAATGAGTATGTATTTCCCACAGTTTTAGAGGCAAGAAGTCTGAGATCAAGCTATCAGCAGGATTGGTTTCTCCTGAGAGTCATGAGAGAAGGATTTGGTCTATGCCCCTCTTCTTGGCTTTAGATGACCATCTTCTCCTTGTGTCTTCACATCACCTTCTCTCTGTATGCCTGTGTCCAAATTTCCTCTCCTTAGGATGGCAGTCATACTGGGTTAGGGCCCATCATAATGACTTCATTTTAACTTAATTTCCTTTTTTTATGTATAAGAACTTTTATTACCAATGTTATTTCTTTTTTATTGTTTTTACATTTATTCATATGTGTATACATTGTTTGGGCCACCTCTCCTCCTTGTCCCCCTCCATCCTTAACCCCCTTCCCCACTTCCAGGCAGAACCTATTCCACCTTCTTGTTCTCCAATTTTCTTGAAGAGAAAACATAAGAGACAATAAGAAAGACATAGCATCTTTACAAGTTTGAGCTAAAGATAGCTATACAGAGAGAGTCTTAGATACTCACCTACATCTAGATACTGTAATATTCTGAAGTGGGATTAGGACTTCAACATGTGAAGGGGGCACAATTCAGCCCATAATAACACTGAACTCAGATGTCCCACCCTGGACATCTTGATATGTTCACAACTGAGACCAGGAAAGAGTAGTTTTCTGTCTGCAGCCTACTGATGGCACTGCATCCTTCCTAGTCCCTGGGTAAGGACACAGGCCTTTTCTCAGGGTGACTTTTTACCACTAAATTGCCATGTTCCACACAGCCACAGCCTTCATAATATAAGTATTATCTAAGCCAGGAAGCTAATGGGGTCTTCTTTTTCTCCTCTTTTCCCCCATGTAATGGACTCACCAAATAAGTGATATGAACACAAACTTTTCAATATCAGGTAAATAAATGAAAATTGACCTCTTAAATTGATGCTGAAAATCAAAAGATGTAGTGCAAATAGAATATTACCTTTAATATCCAGCTTGTTATGACAATCTTATCAAGACCAAATATTGAGCTGGAAATTGTTGAGAGGAAAATATTGACATTTGCAGACATCATCACAGGCTCATCACAGAATCATAACTAGGGAAAAGAACCCACAAGTCTCCCAGCCTCATGCCCCATCCCAAACAACAGTTGCTGCTTAATGTCACTTGTTGCTGTCGTTGTTGTAGAGGTCATTATTTAAAGTCAGTCTCCTCCCTGGAAAGACAAGTGCAAACCAAAACATTAGATACAGGCTCAGCTTTTTCTTTTGACAGTTTTGACATATTTCATAATGTATTTCAGCCAACATGTAAAAAGAGTTTTTCTTTCTAATAATTCCCTTTTCAGTCCTCCCCCCCACCCTACTAGATTCCTGTCTCGTTGATACTACATGTGACAACAATGACAAAAGTCTTTGTCTAAAGACCACAAGAGACTGAAAAAGCTGAGAGGTAGGATGGAAACCTGCTTTGCAAACTGAACACTTTTATAAGTAAGGGACACAAGGAGAAGCCTCTGTATGCAGTGCGTCGGGCCTGACTGGACTAAGTGACTATGTTTCATCTGCCTGAATTATCAGGTTCTGCCTGACTCTTCATCTGCTGAAAGAATCTGTTCCAAGAGAAGGAAAGAGTTCAAAAGAAATTAAATGTCAAAGAAATATTATAGATTCGCTCAAATCCATATTATCCAATCACCAAAATGTCAAATCAAATGAAGACAAGAAACTAAGAAGAGGAAGCACAACAGAGAGAAAAGAGATTTCTGCATCAGAGCCAGGCAAGAGGATTCAACTAAGAGACCAGATCAGCCATTAGAGACCCCCAAACCTCCATTTATTTCTAGGCTTAATAACTTCAAGTGCTCAAAATAAAATAAGAATTATGCCTGACTATAACCAAGCCAAATAGTTGGACATTTACCTTAAAATAAACAATCTAAGTTCTATTTATTTGCTCTGTAAAAGGATTGCTTTAAAAATAAATAAAAGATAGCATACCACTTATGGGCTAACTGAGGAGGCATAACCTGAATTTAATCATGAGGAAACATTAAACACAAGTAAAGAAACATTCCATTTTTAAAAAAATAAAGAGACACTGTACTCTTCAAAAATATCAGTATCATGAAAGATAGGGTAAGGCTAAGGAAGTGTTTTAGATTAAATGAGATTAAAGGGACATGAAAGCTATACTCCACGTGTAATCCTGGACTGACCTGGACTGAAAGAAATAAAATTCTGTAAAGGACATAATTGGGTCAACTAAGAAAATTGTTAAGATTAGACAAAAGCATTGCATCATTGTTAAATGTCCTCAAGTTGATAACTACATTTTGGTTTTGAGGAT
This sequence comes from Castor canadensis, assembly GCF_047511655.1. Taxonomy (NCBI): domain Eukaryota; kingdom Metazoa; phylum Chordata; class Mammalia; order Rodentia; family Castoridae; genus Castor; species Castor canadensis. Next base: position 10,840,471 of record NC_133395.1, read on the forward strand.
GTTCTATACATAGACCCAAGTGTAAGAGCTAACACTAGCACTCTTAGAAGAAAACATAGGCATAAATCTGCATGAATTCAGAGTAAACAATGATTTCCTAGATATGAAGCCAAAAGTACAAGTGACTAAATAAATGAATGAGACTAAATCAAAATTTAAAAGTTTTATACTTCAAAGGCAAAAAAATCAGATAAGCAAAAACATCCACAGAATAGGAGAAAATATTTGCAAATTTTATATCTGATAAGAGATTATATCCTAAATATATAAAGAATTCTCACAGCTAAACAATAAAAAAACACACAATTTTGAAATGACAAAGATTTTGGTTAGATATTTCTCCAAAGAAGATACCAAATGACCAACGAGCACATGAGAGGATGCTGAACATCAAAACCACAATGAGTTACCACTTTACAGACACCAAAATGGTTAGCTCTTCAGAAAGTTACACAGTTACCATATGAATGGGCAATCTCACTCCCAGGTTCATATCACAGTGCACTGAAAACACATGTACATAAGAAATCTTGTATATAAATGTTTAGAGCAGCATCACAGCCAGAAAGTGGAAACATTCCAAGTGTCCATCAGCCAATGAATGGATAAACACAGCGTGGTATTTCTATTTCTGAAATATTATCCTGCCACAAAGAGGAATGAAGTAGGAACATGCTACAACATGGTGAACCTTAAGAACATCATACCGACTGAAGGAAGTCAGACCCCAAAACTCCATATCGTGTATGATTCCATTTACATGAAATGTCAAAAATGAGCAAATCTATAAAGCCAAGTAGAACATGAGTGGTTTCCTGGAATAGGGAATGACTGCTCATAGGTGTGGGAATATTTTAGGGGGTGATAAAAATGTTCTATAATTAGATAATGGTGATAATTATACAAATCAGTGGATATACTAACAGCCATTGAAGTACACACTTCAAAAGGGTGAATTGTACGGCATGTGAATTCTATTTCAATAAAGGTATTTATAAAAAAGAGAATGTTGAGCTAGAAGTATTGTTTAACTGTAGTGCACCAGTCTAGCAGACACAAGGCCCTGAGTTCAAACTCTGGTATCACCAAAAAATAAATAAATAAAAGGATCACACTAATGATGCTGGAAAGGTAATTATAAAATGTAACAAAGGAAAAAAAAAAAAGCCAGGTGCTGGTGGCTCACACTTCTAATTCTAGCTACTTGGGAGGCTGAGATCAGGAGCATCGGGGCTCAAGGCCAGCCCCAGAAAATAGTTTGTGAGACCCCATCTCAAAAATATCCAACACAAAACAGGGCTGGTGAAGTGGCTCAAGTGGTAGAGCACTTCTTTGCAAGTATTGAAACTGTGAGTTCAAACCCCACTCCCACCAGAGAGAGCAAGTTGCTATACACATGAGCTTATTTCCAAATGCAAAGTTTTTAAAATTCTGAAATAAATCCATTTTTTCAAACTCACTGAAAAAGTTGCTGCACACAATCAACTGAAATGTACGTTGTTTCAGTTTCTAAAAACTTCATTTACACAAAACTTGCCACTGCCATTCAATTCAACATCCATCTTTCATGGAGTCCCTCACCTGGACAAATGTGCTTGAAGTTGGAAAGCTAAGTAAAGTCGATGCTTCAAAAGACATTTATTTAAAGAGAAAGCTTCCCTGAATCCGTGGTGCAGCCTACTTAGGGTCAAATGGATCTAATTTGTGGTTGACCTGCTTGACAGGAATAAAGAAAGCCACACAGCCTGAGAAGGCTTTGCTTCTGATAAGTGGCTTGCCACTCCATGTCTACTTAACTAGTATCCACTCTGTTTCCAGCGTTTGACTTGTTGCCAGCAGAAACCGTCATCTTTCTGTACTTTTTTATTTGCATATAATAGTTATACGGGTGGATAGATTATGACATTTACCTATGTGCTTGCAATATATCTTAACCAGATGCACCCTCTCCATAGTTCCCCCTCATTCCCCCTCTCTCCTTCTTAAAAAAAAGGTCAACAAGTTTCATTGTTCTATTTTCACACACAAATGCAAAATACATCCATCATATTTGCTCTCCTTCACTGTGTCTACTCTCCCTCCTCCCACTATAACCCACCCCTAGACATGACCTGTTTTACCTTCCGTCCTTCATATTTTTAAGTGTATAGTGATTGTTCAAGGGGGATTCCCCTTGGTATTTCACACATGTGTAGATCATGCTTTAATCAGACTGCCTCTATTATTTTCTCTCTCTCTATCTCCCTCTCCCTGATTATTCAGCAGATGACAGTGAATTACGTTATGCCATCTTTGTTATACCATCTTCTTCACAGGTACATTGCAAGAAACCTTAATCTCAGATGCCTTTGGCAGCAGCCATACAGGAGTCAGGAAGAAGAAAGGCACTCAGCAGTTTTCTGAAGGGAAGGAATTCATGCAGCAACACTGGGAGCTTTGGCAAGGTCATGGACTGAGGACATTTGCCCTTGACTCTTTCTGTCAGGCCAGAGTCTCTCAACATTGCTGATCAGCCTCAAAACAAGTACAGACCCAAGGATAAGTGCTAGAGAAAGGTAACCCCTGGGCACTTTCGGTACTGGGGCTTAAACTCAGGGCCTTCACCTTGAGCCACTCCACCAGCCCTATTTTTGTGAAGGGTTTTTCGAAATAGGGTCTATCGAACTATTTGCCCAGGTTGGCTTCAAACCACAATCCTCCTGATTTCTGCCTCCTGAGTAGCTAGGATTACAGGCACCTGACCTCTGGTCACTCTTTCGGTGAGATGAGTCTCCTGTAAGCAACAAATTGTTGGATCTTCTTTTTTAATCCATTTTGTCAAACGGTGTCTTTTGATGGGTGAATTAAGTCCATTGACATTAAGTGTTAGTACTGATAGGTATGTGGTGATTCCTGCCCTTTAGTTATCTTAGTTGTTTGAAGGTTTGATTGTGTGTACCTAACTTGATGTTACTCTCTACTGTCTTGCTTTTTCTTATTGGTCACTCTTAATTGTATGCTGATTGATATCTACTCCAAACCTCTGCCCACTAGGCTGAGTGATCACATTTAAAGGAAATGTTTTGATGAAAGGTTTTTTGGAGCATATGATTTCAATGCATATGTTATGTCATTCCATCCCAGCTTACAATGATGTAATTCTCAGAAGAGAGAAGACAGATATTTGAGTACTCTTGTTATTATACCACCAAAGTGAAAACAAAATCTTTATGAATATTTATATCTTTCCAAATTCCACCTGACTGACTTGAAAAACAAACAATTCTTCAGCTTTGTATCAAGCTGCCTAGAATAGATAACTTGATATTCCTTGACCTATGACAAACATTGATATCAAATGTTATCGTTTGTCTATTTTTTCTGATCTGAAAACTAAGAAATAAAACCATGAATAATGATTATTTCACCTTCCCTGAGTTGGGGGTTTGAAGCATGTGAAATAGGTCAGAGGTCAGCAAACAACTCAAAGAGCCAAACCTTGCCGAGCACCTGTTTTTGTGCAGCCTGCAAGCTAAGAATCGTTTTCACATTTTTAACCCATTGTAAAACAATGAAGAATTTGTAACTGAAACTATATATGGATGAGAAAGTCTACAATAATGATTATCTCCAGAGAAAAGGTTTTCCAGCCCTTGAAGCAGAGTGTCACAGAATAAGATATCACCAAAATTTTCCCTGCTGTAAGTTTGATGCCACTCACAGTTCCAAAGTGAAAAACTGAAGCAACTCACCTACACAGAAGAGATGAAAGGACGAACAGGAGAGAGGTATATATAATAGTCATTAGTCATTATGTATGTCAGTAGGAAAAAACTACGACTGACAGTTGGTAAATTGCACATAGAAAGATGATGTTTCTTGGCAATATAGAGGAAGAGAGAAAGTCTCATCCACCCCACAAACAGCAATCAAACATTCCTCACTCATCCTGGTAGACGTGGTCATGTGGTCACTAGTAAATACAGCCTCTTGTCACCTGAATGGTTGTTGGTTTATTTGTTCATTTTCTGCCAGCCAGTGCCCCAGATGGAAGAAGCAATTCCAGCCCTCTGATAAAAGCCTGAGCCTGCTGAGATTCTCTGGACACCATGAGAGCAAGACCTGTGACCATGTGTCTATTTAATTGCTCTGATCTGAAGAAATAAAAAGTTCCAAGTTTCTACCCCTTACTTCTTCCCTCAGTGGAAGAGTCCAAAGCAAAGATGGTTGTGAAACAGAATAGTGTGAAGTTTTCCTACACAACTATAAGGAATCTTTCCTCTAGGCTTCCAGGAGGATTTCTAACATACAGATTAATGCAATACCAGTAATCCTGACTGCAATAGGCATCAGAATTGGTTTTTGTTGGGTTGGGGTTTTAGCTCAGTGGTAGAGTATTTGCCTAGCATGCATAAGACCCTGAGTTCATCCCCTGCACCACAATAATAATTTTTGTTATATCATTACTAGTAGTATAACAATTACTGTTATTTCTTAAATTTAGGAGCATTATAGTATGTTCCAGGCCTTCTCCATCAGCTGAGAAAGATCAAAGCTATTAAGAAGTATAAAAATAGTGACATAGAAGTCTGTAGGGTGAATTTCCATTGGGAAAATGTCCACACCTAGGGCTTTTTAAATGTTAGTTTAGTTTTACTTTTAGATCAATGCTTCCTTTCTCTGGGGGAAATTGAAAACCAAGAGTAAATAAGTAGTTGATTACAGATATATCTAAACAGGCTTTGTGTCCCTCTGAAAAAAAGAAAATCCTGTGAAACACAAAACCATAGGTTTTTGGTATTGACATTAAAGAAAATTAGAGTACCAATAAAGGTCTTTGTTTTCTCCATCTGATGATATCTTTGAATCTCTAATAGGTTTCTCAAGTCAAAGACCATCAGGAGCTAAGGCCACAATTCCTGGCATATAAGCAACCTCCTCCAACTTCCAAACAAAGCTAGGAGATGAAACAGCTTCCTTATTCCAAACACAACTAGGATCTTTCTGAAACTAAGGTGGATTCTTAAATCCTTCCATCCTGACCCTGTATTGATAACTGTTGTGCCTTTTTGAGTGCTACCTCTGTGCAGGTCTTCTTACCTAGACAGTTTCTAATCCTCGTGACAACAGGACAGGATCATAATTATTGCCCTCATTTGCAGGTGATATAACTGAGGGTAAATAACTCGCACAAAGCCACTGATGAGCAAGAAAGTAAGCTAAGATAGGGAACAACAACCTAGTCCTCCTCTCCATATCTTTATATTTGGTAGTTTCTCTGTTAAAGATCACATAGTTAAAGCAGGTGAAAGGCTTATTGGGTTTTGTGATATTTGTTTGTTCACTTTTCTAGGATAATTGAGGAAGCATCAATGATATAGCCATTCAAAATTTTTGGGGTTCTAATATATAATGATACTTTATCAAATAGCAACACTGAAGAGTAAAAATAGTAGAGCAATAAGTAGTGGAAGTCAGTTGGACAGCTATATGGAAAAAGCAAATCTGTTTCCCTATCTTTCACGGATAGATCTAAATGGGAAAAGTAAAACAGTATACTTGTAAGAGGTTGTATAGATGAATATATTCATTGCCCAGAGACAAGACTTTTCTTAAAGAAGACAAAATATTCTGAGCTTAAAATGAGAGATCTACGGGGTGAATATGATCAAGGTCCATTATATACATACAAGAAATATCATGATGAAACTCCTTATTATGTACAACTTAATATATGCCAATAAAAAATTTTAAAAATACATTTTAAAATTAAAACATAAATAAATAAATAGATAGAGTGATAAAAAGACAACCCAGCTGGGTGTGGTGGCTCATGCCTATAATCTTAGCTTCCTGGGAAGCAGAAATCAGGAGAATCACAGTTTGAGTCCAGCCAGGCAAAAAGTTCCTGAGACCACATCTCTATCAATAAAAGCTGGGTGTAATGGCCTATACCTGTCATCCCAGCTATTCAGGAAGCATAAATAAGACGATCACAGTTCAGGCCAGCCTGGGAATAAATAAATGTCGAGACCCTATTCAAAATATACCTAAAGCAAAAAGGGCACCTGTCTAGCAAGAGTGAGGCCCTGAGTTCAAATTCCAAAACCACAATAAGAAAAAAAAAAAAAGACATCGCAAAATACAAACTGCCAAAGGGTTGAATAGGATCTTCACGAGAAGATATTCAAATGGTCATATGAAAAAGAGTTTAACTTTATTATCATCAGAGAAAGAACAATGTAATACTGCTGTATTAAGTTATAGTTGGCAAGGGCCTGGAGTCACTTGAACACTATGTGCTTCTGGTAAGAGTTTAAACTATTGCAATCTTTTGGAAAACCCTTAGCTAATATCCACCAATGGTGAGCCTCTATATATGACACAGTCCCACTCCCATGATCTGTCCTATAGAAATATGTATATAACTACAAAAAACATGTTCAAGAATCTTCATAGTAGGACTACTCATAAGAGCCCAAAACTGGAAACCATAGAATGTGGAAATAAATTTTGGTATATGTATTCAATGAATTATTATGCAGCTATGAAAATTAATGAGCCCACCTGACTGAATCTCATAAACACAACATAATTAATATTGTATGATGTCACTTTTGTAAAATTAAAAACTAATTTGAAGTATTGGAATCAGGATTTTGGTTACTTTTAGAGAACAGAATGAGTGTAAACAAGAAAGGAGCTTCTAGAATGCGAGGTATGTTGCATGCCTGATGTATGTTCAGGTACATAATTTGTGAAAATTCCCCAGGCTATTCTTTCTGTGCACTTTTTGATAAATTATTCTCCAAAGAAGGTTTATTAAAATAGCAGAAAAAATAGCTAAGACATGCATAGACACACATGATATGTAGTAAAGGGAGGGAAAGGATAAACAAAGGTCAAGAGACAGATAAGAACCCATGCACAACAACCATAAGTCATGGAGACTTTGAAGAGATAAGCTTCATGAGAAGGGTAACAACCAACATAAGAAGACACCAGTGGCTCACACTTGTAATTCTAGCTACTCAGGAGGCAGAGATCAGGAGGATTGAAGTTCAAAGCCAGCCCAAGCAAATAGTGAGACCCTATCTCAAAAACACCCATCACAAAAAAGGGCTGGTGAAGTGGCTCAGGGTGTACACCCTGAGTTCAAATCCCAGTACCACAAAAGAAAAAAAGAGCAAACATATGTGGGTGGATGGATGAGTGCATCAACACACTTACTGAGGGCTTACTCTATGCAGACACCAGTAGAGAATAACAGGTGAACAGGAAAAGAAAGTAGAAGAGCAGCTGTGCTGAGCTGAATGGTTGGTCAGGCAACAGCCGACTCTCCCAAGCCTCAAGTGCTCATCGCCTACGCAGCTAATGTGCCAGGTAAGGTCAAACCTGTTCCCATACATGAACACTCCTCCAGCCTATCATGGCCACTCTTGAAAAATACAAACTGCCACACCTTGCAATAAAGCAACATTAAGGAATCTGACTTGTTTGACAAATACAACAGTTTCAGCTAAATTGACTCCAGAATGCCAAAGAGACAAATGTCAGGATTAATATTCAGAGTGACAAGATTTTAGAACTTTCCCCAGCTTTGTCTCAGCAAACTTTCTGCTGACTCCAGTGTTTCAAAAGAGCAGTCATTTCCTTAAATGATCAGATCAGTAGACGCTTCAGTAAACATTTGCTCACCCCTTTGAATTGGAAATCTTGTGTGTGGAGAAAATACTTCTTTTAGGCAAAATGATTTATTAAGAAAGAGAACAATCTCCTTTTGTTTCTTGGGAAACTGCCTTAATCACTGTGATTTTCCAAGTAACATGAGACATATTAATTTTAAAATAGATCTCAAGAACTTATTTGCATTGGTAAATATTAAAAGGCAAAGCATAACACTTTTCAATAGGCATTTCAGTGGCTCGCTGTTCAGACACACACCTATGCCAGAACTGGGGATAATATGAAGACTACATCTATGACATTAGATACAATTTAAAGGTGTCCTGTTACTTTGGAGTGGAGTTCTCTTGTCATTCCTTTTTTATACAAAGGAAAGATTCAGTTCAGAACATTAAGGGGAGCAAAATGTTCCTTGGTATTTTAAGAAAGAAAAAAAAAAAAGAACATTCAGAAAACAAACTTGAAAGCTATCCTGAACGAAATACTTAAAAGCTTGATTTTCTTTTTTCCTATGTGTCAAGAACTGTGAAAAGTGTGAGATTTTACCATACTGGAAGCTAACAAATTAGCACTCCACAATTTCATGGATGCTGATTAAAAAAAAAAAAAATTTCTGGGTTAGATACAAAAGAGAGTTTATGACTCACAGAAACAGCAGGAGTCAAAATGTTGATATCTTGAGCTAGCTTCCCCATGCCCAATTCCCACAGGGTGATGTGATGAGGGCCAGGTCACACCTGCACAGGTAGTGGGTTATGTAAAGAGAGAAATCCTGAGACTAGGGAACACAAAAAATTTTAATGGGCAATAAGCATAAGTTTCCCTCCCATTTCATTGAATTAAGATAGCCACAAAGTTCTGTTCTTTATTCCATAGGAAGACACTATTTCTGTTTTCCAAAACTTTTCATTCTACAAACATCCTTGGAAAGGATCCTGGAAAAGAGCAGTGATTTACACTCACAGGAATCACAAAACACAGAAATTCATGGAGAATTATCTCCCAACACAATTTTGAATTAGAAATGTGATTTAGAAGGTAGAAATAGCTACCCTATGCTTTTAAATATGGTATCTTCCAGCCAATTAAATATGACTTAATTAAAACTAAGAAAAACTTAAAGTCCAGCTCTTCCATTGCACTGACCATATTTCAGGTGCTTTGTAGCCATGTGTGGTTATCGCTACCATATTGGACAATACAGAGATAGAACATTTCTGGGAAACCCTGAATGTAATTCAGCCAGTCATCCAACCACAGAAGTAGAACTATGCATACCATTCAGTTAGTTAGCCACATTTATTTAACATGCCATATGGCAGGAAAACATGTTATATCAATTTTGTTCCCTGTAAAGCCTACAGTGAAGCAGGGAAGATATACCTTACTGAATAAATTTTTAAAAAATAAAATAAAAACCACAATGGTTGTGATTAAAGGAGACCCAACAATATGAAGAGTCTAGCAAAGACCCCTGGAGGCAGCTATGATATTATCAAGCTTGTGGTGCCAGAAATGGTGGCACATTTCAGCCATGGAGAAATTTCAGGTAAGGAGGAAAGAATGGGGAGAAAGTAGCACTAGACGTGGTGTACAGAAGCCCTGGTTCTGTGGGCTTTTGTAAGCCATGGTAAGAATTTTGGACTTAGTTTTAAGGACACTCAGAAATTTCTGAAGGGTTCTAAGGAGGTGAGTGAGTGATACAATCAGCTTAACTTTCCTTAAAGACCACTTGGCAGGATGGATGGTTTAGGAAGAAAGAGCCAGGCACAGACTCTCGAAGGCTCTTTCAGAAGTTTAGATCAAGAAGACTGACTGAGCACATAGATACTTTAAAAAGAAAATTTTAAATAATAATGACAATAAATTCCTAAAACTAGAGGGGAAATAACAAAAAAATTTAGAGGGAAAAAATCAGAGACTAAAAGAAACTTTAAACTCTCAGCCAAGGATCCAAACAGTAGAGGGACCCTGGGCAGCCTCAGGGTCATATATAGTGAACTGTACTTACTCTTGCCCTTCACCCCAACTTTGGGCAATTTGTTCTATTTGTTCACTTGCTGGATCCTAGGAGTGTCTGGCAAATAGTTGTTACTCACTGATCATTCAGCCACAGTTGCTGCTCATTGGAAATTGATAAATAGTAATGGGCATGAGGTAGAGAGGCAAGACAGCACTGCTGGGGGGACCATGGATCCCCAAAAAGCAAAGGACAGACCATCCCAATACTGTGTCACTATGGGGCCACCATTCCAATTATCTGAGGCAAGCTAAGATGAGCCAGGCAGTCAGAGAGCTTCAAAAAGAGAAACAAAACCAGAAAGCAAGATACATGAGGAAACTCAGAGGAAAAAGAGGAGCTAAGCTTTCTAAAAAGAAGAATTTAATTCTAAAGAAACTGAGCTAACTAAGCAAACAGAAGACTAAACTAAATATGACCATAACCTCAAAGATTTTTGAGAGGCGACTATAGCAATGAGTCAGAGCCAGATAATGGGGCCTGGTCCAAGGGTGGGCATGGGATTAAAGAAAGATTAGTCAGAAGATTTTTACCTATTTCAGAGGCAGAACTGATAGAATTTGGTGAATGATTAAAACTAGAAAGTGACAAAGGGAGATGTAAAGACTTACTAGGTTTCTGCTTGAGGAGTTTGATAGAATGCAGTACACCCCCTTATCCAGAGCACACTAAGACAGCAGACTAGGGCATCAGACATTCAGTTTGGAGACTATCCAGTTGGTTGGCATGCCCATCAGACATCTGATGGAGAAGCTGACAGGATGTTGGCCATGTGACACTCAGCAGAGAGGTATGATCTAGCTATGAATTTGGCAATATAATCTACGTAGCACATAAAGATATCTGGGGAGTAATGAAACTAATAGAAGTCACAGAAGAAAAAACCCATTTTTAAGGAGACCATGTCAGGGAAAAGAGTTATGCAGGGAGAAAACAGAAGGCTCTATGTAAAATCAAATAAACTGTAAAACTTTCTTCATATTCTGTTTTTCTTTGGTGGAGGCTGTTGGTTTACATTAAAGAAGCTGTGAAATGGGAATCAGAATCAGATCAGTGATCAGTCCTCAAGCATGTGAGGCAATGATCACTTAGCTCACTGCTGACCCAGAGTCAGTGTTCATGTAATGAGTTACAGTATAATCAAAGTTGATGCCATGTATTAGACTCTTCATCCCTGTGATAAAATACCTGCAAAAAACAACTTAAGGGAGGAAGGATTTATTTTGGCTCATGGTTTCAGAGGGTTCAGTCCATAGTCCTTGACTCCATTGATTCTGGGCCCATGGAGAGGCAGAATATCATAGCAGTAGGAGCATGTAGCAGAGGCTATTCACCACATGACAGACAGGAAGGAACTGAGGACCAGGTATAACCTTCAAAAACCATACTCCCTGTGACCTATTTCTTCCAGCAAGACCCCACTCCTAAAATTTCCAGAACCTCCCAAAATAGCACCACCATCTGGGGACCAAGTGTTGAACACATGAGCCTGTGGGAGATATTTTATTTTCAAACTGTAGCACAGAGATTAAAAAATATTTTTTCTCCCAAGATGCAAAATATTGAAGTTTGTTTTTGTCAATATTTTACTATTTTAACTTATTAGTTTTTTTAAACATAAATATAAAAATGCAGGGATAGTTTTGTTAACTAATGTAATAGAAATCTTACAGGTGCCTTTTGTATTGTATAGCTTTTGCATTGGAAACATCAAAACCTTAATTATGTATGAAATATGATAAACAGAATATCTGTAACAGTGAACATTCAATAGTGTGTCAGAACAATAATTGGAACAAATTGTATCTTACATTACCTCTCCTTCTGCCACTGCAAAGGCCTATTTTATTGTAAGCACACTAAATAAATGCACCTCTCACTAACTTATTTATAAAGCCCGTGTAACAAAGTCAACAGCAACCAGAATTTTTATTGTTTTTCTGACAACTGTTTAGTAGAATCCTCTGATATGTGTAGCTATACATTTTTGTTTGCAATCAAGATAACCAGAAAACTGAATCGGGAATCAGGCTCTAAGAACAAAACAAAAGATTTCTGCACCGCTGGGAATAACAGCATAATGAAACCATTTTTCTCATCCCATTTCCATACCACAAATCCAACAGAAAACATTCAAAAGGAAATTAAGACTAAGTTTCCAAGAACACAAAAACCTGCACTGTCATTCCATCTATGGACTCGGAATAGAAGAGAAAAGGGAATGGGAAAGGAAGAGGGAGATAAGCCATTTAGGAGTTGGGCTCATCTTAGTTGAATTTAGAAGGCTATACCAAGTAGAAAAAAAGAAAGACACCACAAAGAACAAATTTTTGATTAAAAATAATTTTAAAAAAAAGAATGTCACTGGATTTGAATTCTCTCACCCAAGTTCCTTTTTCATTTCCTTGTGCTTACATAAGAATGGTGCTTCCCCATCCTGTTTCTTCCAGTCACCTTCCACAAGCACTGCTTGTTTCAGTGGCCTTATGACTTCCAGATGGCCTTTTCAAATTGAAAGTAAATCTAGCATTCATGACCACGCTAATGAATGCAAAGCCTAGCCCAGTTGCAGCCCTTCACTGGCTGCCTAGCACTCTGGCCAGCCAGCCCTGAGCCTATCACTAGACCCTCAGAAGAGGTCTCACTCTTTTACCTCACACCCATCTGAATACCTCTCCTCTTTCCAAATAGCTAATGTCATCTCCTTATGATTCGATAAGACTACTTTTGTTTAGTAAAAAGCTGAGGTTTCAGAATAGTGTATGTAGTATGATCCCATTTTCATTAAAAAAATTAGAAAAAATAAACAAATCAGATATGTATTAAAAGGTGGTAGGACCCTACAGACTACTATTATATTTTATATATTTTTTGATAGTTAAGCTTTGTATTTATTACCTGATTTCATCTTTAATCATTAGCATAAAGAATGATTATTTTAGAACTACCTCTTCTGTGACATTTTATCAGATTACTCCTTTTGAATTCTACTCATTCCCATCATTTCGGTAATGCTTTTAACAGGTGGATATTTTATCACTGTTTAAATGTATGCCATTATGTGTGTATATACATATACATGAGCATGTGTGTGTTCCTTCTTTTCTTCTCACTTGTTATTGTCCTCTCTTCTCCCTTGTGCTAACTGATTCCTGAAGATTAAGATCTGTATTACATCAGGTTATAGAAAAAACTATCCATAACCAAAAAACACAGATGCCTATTTTAACATTCCTTGGAACCCAGATCTTAGTAGACACCTTTGGTTGAATAGCTATGTACCATGAGTTTAGTAATAGGTGAGTTACATTAGCCCTTGGACCTATGTAAAACTGACTTCAATGTTCATTTGTTCTTCAGTAGTTGTCTGTTTTCTCTGAAACACATATAATATGCATTAAACTATAGTGGGCTCATAAATTCCTGAAAACCCCCTTTGCTTAGTTTACAGCTATCATCAAAGTTACCAAAGCCAGATTTTCTAACCAACAGGTTTAGTCATTCCTGACAAGCGGTTGAAAACCCAGGACCTTTTTCAAGAAATCAAAAGATATGATGACCTAAGAATGGCCATGCTAATGGAAGGTCAGACAAGGTCAACAGTGATACATTCCACTTAGCTTCCTCAGACTACACAGGACAAGATTTACAGCTTTGTATGCACCCCTGTTTTTCCAGCCTTTTAGTTGTCTATCAGCAACTAACTGTACTTCCAATAACTGGAGATAAACCATCTTTTTTCCCAAATGAGAATTTGTAATAGTTTTCTGGTCACATTTGCTACCAAGTATATACCAGAAGATGGATATCCTAGCAGGAGGTCAATGATAGCCAACGAAAACGAAGCCCCTACCAGGCCCAGTGTCACAGCCAGTAGAGGCTCTTCCCCAACTCTAGTTGCCATGGCAAACAGACTAATGAAAAATGCCTCCATTCTGAATTCATCACTAGAGGGTGATTAAAATGTAAATAATGATGAGATATGCAAATGATAACATTTTTCTATTAAAAGAAATGTGATGAAAAGCCCTATCCTCTTGGATAGTCACTAGTAAGAGGAGTGGCTACTGTTTATCACATTCTAAAACCCTGAAGCCCTTTACAAAACCTACTGTTTTTCCAATGGAACTTTCTGTAGACTTCCATTATATTGCATAAAATATGCAACAATTAGGGCAATTTAAAATTTAAATGGATTTGGGGCAAGTAGAGCAAAGTCTGTCATTTTTCTCACTGTAGGGTATGTGTAGAGCATTGGTTAGCATCTGTTCTCAGTAATTCTTTCAATTCAATTACAACACATTTGGAAACTACAGAGATATGCAAAGCATTATTTTGAATCACAATTTATCTTTTTTCTCTCTCTTTCTCTCTCTAGCTAGGTAGGGTATAAATTTCTAACCAAAAGTGAGAATTTTACATTTTCTATTACTAGCTACAAAATGGCCCCATTTTTGAAAACCACATTGCTAGTAACCATAACCTTCCTGCCTTCTTGCTTTTGCCTCCTAGACTAATCAGACATCTAACGTGGTGACCTTTCTCTCAGACTGGGAAGAGTGAGACTGTAATTGAACTTTGGCATTGAAATTAGGTGAGCAGAGAGGCACTTGCACACTGAATAATCCAAGAGAAGGAGTTTGATATTTGCTCAGTATTTATTTATGTTTGCATATGTGGGCTCATTCAAGAAGTATTTACTGAGCACCCATTGTCATTGCCATCTAGACTAGAACCAGATGTGTCAATGAAGCATGGAACAAATTATGATGTTGTTTTCATAAAGTCTGCTATGGTTTGGATATGAAGTGTCCCCCAAAAGAGCTCATGTTTTGAAGACTTCATCCCAAACTGGTGGATCCATTCACTGGGAGATAGTTAGATGATAAGGGCTCTGACATAATCAAAACATGAATTCTTTGATGGATTCATATTTTGATGACATTACTGGGAGGTGATGAAAACTTTCAGAGATGAATGTAGGTGGATGAAACAGATCACTAGAGGGAATCACTTTAGGGGCTATATCTTGTCTCAGACCTCTCTCTATCTCTTGCTCTGCTTCCTAGACACCATGAGGTAAGCAGCTTCCTCTACCATACTCTCCTGCCACAACAATGTCCCCACACCACAGGCCCATGGCAATGGAGCCAGCTGACCATAGACTGAAACCTCTGAGCCAAAATAAATCCTTCCTCTTTTAAATTGTTTCTCTCATGTATTTGTCACAGCAACAAAAAGTGAATAACACAAAGTCTTTCACCAAACTCTCTGCCCAAGATATGGGACAGGTAATAAATTTCATTGTACAACTTCTTGAGCCACAAAATTACTTTTAGTGCTATTATCTCACTCTGTCCAAGACTAGAAGTGAGTCACTGCTAGTGTTACATCACTTTTGTGAGAATTACAAAATGGCACCCCATGAGGGAGTAAATGACAAAAACCTCCCTTTCTAGAATTTTAGACTCCACCTATCTTCTCTACTAGGCTCTTTGAGCATGTGCTACTTGCACACCACATTGGCAGGGGTGCTGGTCCTTCCCAATGTCACCCACTAACCCAAACCTGGCCCCACGTCTCAGGAAGGAGCCATTTCCTGCATCTCCCATGTCTCTGAGAACTGGTGCTATCCTGACTGTTCCACCCACCCTTGGATTGGTTTAGCCAATCACTGAGCTTGTCCATGGTTGCCATATCCCCTTCCTCCTTGGTCCAAAAGTACCCCTGGAATCCCACGTCTTTTCTAAAAGACCTCTTGACTGATTCTTATGAGTCATCTCAGTGTTCTTCTTTTTCAGAGACCCTCTGTATCCCAAAATGCCTCAAGGTTTAATAATGCAAGTGACTTTGATTCTTTCTGCAGTTGTATGTGTGCCTTGTCCCAATTCTATACTCCTTCTAATTCTATTGATAGAAAGTTCAGCATCTCATCTCCAAACCTGACAGAAGTATAGCACAAACAATAAATTAGCCTATTTACAGCAGAAGGCTCATTATGCTAAGAGCATAAGGGGGAAGATGGTAATAAAACATGTATCTCAGATCTCCTCTGATTTAACTCTCTAGAGAAAGCCAATGACAATAAAGATGGAAGAGTCTGGAGGGTGCATCTGAGACCATGGATCTGAAAGAGAGAACAGATATCAACTCTCTTCTCCTTAGACTCAGGAGAGAGCTAAGGAGCCTGTAGCTAAATATAAGGATGTTGGCATCTTGAGGCCATGGCATACCTGGTTTGCTAAGGATCTTAGATGTCACAACCTATGATTAGTCTCAGGGAGGTTACCTACTAATATCGTAAGTGGCTCCAGCAGGGCTGGCCCATACCTGGGGATCCCAGGAGAGCTGAACTAAACTGTGCCAAGTCCACAGTTGGGAGAACTGTCGTTCATATTACTCTCAGAGACACTTGGCAACTTCAGTGCACTGTAGATTCACTGTTGGTTCAGTGACTTGCTATGACTTGCTACTGACCAGTGCATTCTGAAGGAGCAACTAAAGTAAGCAGTTCAAAAACATAAGGGCCTCTTACTATTTAAGAGGGCTCAGTACCCTGGGAAAAGGAGGGAGATAGACAAAGAGGAGGGACAGGTTGAAAAGGGAAGTTTCTATTGAAGAATGAGTAGAGGAAGACCTGGAAGATAACTTTTTTTGAGAGACAGTGTCTCATTATGTAGCCTAGTCTAGCCTGGAACTAGCCATCCTACCTTGACTTCCTGAATGCTGGGATTATAGGCGTGCACCTATAGCATCACACAAGCTAGGAGATAACTTTTAACAGAGTACTAAGGGGAACCCTTGAAGACATTTAAGTAAGACACCCAAACACATTCTGAAAATTTTAAAAAGGAAATCAAAATTGATGCTATGCATTGAATTGTGTCTCCCCAAAATTCATATATGAAAACCCTTATCTCCAAACACAATGTGATAATATTTGGAAATGAGGCCTTTGGAGATAAATTTAGATGAAGTTCTCACAATGGGGATTGGTGCCCTGATAGAAAGAGACACCAGAGAGCTGGTTCACTCTCTTACAAAGAAGAGGGTCCTCACCAGAAACTGCCTATGCTGGCACCTTGACCTTGGACTTCTAGCCTCCAAAACAGTGAGAAAATAAATTTCTGTTAATTCAGCCACTTAATCTATGGTGTTTTTATAGTAGTCCAAACTCACTAAGACACTTGATATCTTTTAAAATTCAACAGGAATTGAAAAAGATGATCATGACTGAGAACCAAATTATTAACTCAAAAACCAAGAACTTATTACCCAGAGCAAAAATGCAAGATGAAAATCCTAAAATGGAGAAACCTGGAAAGACCCAAAGTGAGAAATGAGATTGAACCATGAAAGAGCTCCTCCTCAACAAGACCCTTGGTATGTTTAGTTTTTCTGCTCCTCTCAAACTTTTGAACACAAGAATATTCTTAACTCTTTTTAGCCTTTTTTAGATTATAGAAAAAAGATGTAAAACATCTTGATGTAATCAATATGAGTTCAGACTATGCAAACATGACTCATTTTCATAAAGGTGAACAAAATTGTAAACTCTACATTTGTGTATATTTGTTGCTTAAACACTAAGAGAGTTGTGCAAGGTTATAAACCACATTGCTAGTGTCATTTAAAGATGAAAATGGAGAGAAGAGAGGCCAGGCTTGATGGTTCATGCCTATAATCCTAGCTACATGGGAGATCCAAAGAATCAAGGTTCGAGGCCAGCCCAGGCAAATAGTTAGTAAGACCCCATGTCAACCAACAAAAAGCTGGAAGTGGTAGCACATGTCTGTCATTCCAGGTAAACAGGAGGCATAAATAGGAGGATCATAGTCCAGGCTGGCCTAGGCATAAAAAGTGAGACCCTATTCAAAAAATAACTAAAGAAAAAAGTACTGAAGGTGTGACTCAAGTTGTAGAGTGCCTGCCTAGCAAGTGCAAGGCCTTCAGTTTCCTCCTCCATGCACTTCTGTCAGTGTGCCATCTTTGCCTGAGGCCCAAAGCAAAGGGATAACTGGATCTTGAGCTTGAACTGCCAAAATTTTGTAAGCTAAATAAGCCTTTTTGTGGGGAGCCAACAGGTGTATCAAATAACAGGTGTGTTTGAGTTTGGTACAACCCCAACAGCAGAAGGGAGCAAGCCCAATAAATTGCATGCTTGAACTGGCACAGCCTCAGCTGATGAAGTGGACAAGATGCAATACAGCTGATTTTTCCTTTAATGTTTATGATCAGAGAGAAGCTGTCACAGGTTCCTCCTGTTCCCAAGGATTACAATGTCATGCCCTCTCTCTGAGAATTGCCTCTCCACCTCATGTTGCCACTGTATATAATACAGTGGAGGTGAAGGGGGCTGGTGTGTCTCCATCCAAGCTCCCAGCCTACCTGGCCCCAGCTTTTTGCACATTTGGTCTTCTGTCTGTTGCCTTTTCCAGCATCTCCCGTCACCCCCAGTTAGGTTTCTAGGACAAGCTCATGTGGGACGTGAGACCTTTTCTCTTTTCAAGATAATTGCCTCAAGTATTGCATTATAGTGATGAGAAGCTGACTAATACACAGAGTCTGTCTCTGGTTCTGCAAAATCCAAGAATCACCTTCATCCCTACAAAGAGAAAATATCCAGAAAACTATCCCTTTCTATCATCTCTGAAGATGAGGGTACAAACCCTGGCTGCCACACCCACTGGTCCACTGATCCTAAGATAGCATTGCTACTAGGTTTGCCTTGTATCTCAGAGACAACCACCAAGCAGTACAAAATTAAGCTGTTGGATTTGGTAAGTTCCCCATTAAATGTGCCTCTCTCCAGGTTGGCATCATTGATAAACTCACCCTGTACCTAATGGCTGCACAGCTCAACCCACATCATCCCAACCTGGTGCATAAAGGCTCGAGGTGCCTAGCTATACTTTACACACACCTTGGGTCATCCAGTCCCTCTCTCCCTCACAGAAAAAAGAAACGCATCTGCTCTGATACACACACAGCCAGCCTGATTGTTTCACATCACCTTTTGCTTTTCTGGGTGATTACCAGTTGGTTGTGGAGTGATGCACTCTAGTCACTTCCAGGTACCACAGATACTCTATCATGATTAAACTCATCCTTTGTCCTTTTGAGAGAAAGCACAATCACCATCCTCCAGTGTGTAAGAAATTTTCTGCTCTTCCATGGATTCTCATGCTTAATGGCTTTTGCAATGAAATCCACATGTTACTTTAGATGAATCCTTTCATTCTTGGAAGAAGAGACCCCTGATCATTCTGGCCAAAGGGGCTGGAAATTAGAACACACACAATAAACTGGGAAAGCACGTGGGACGTAGAGGTATTGTACAAATGCAGGACCCATGATGTGTATTTGCGTTCAATCCCATCCAACACTTGCTTGAGAGCTTGCAATGTTCCTGGAGTAGTACCACAGAGAAAACTGTCCTTCTTCTGCATTGTTCCCAGCATTGATTACGTCTAAGCTAGACACAAACACACATTTCTGGTTCTAACAGTGGCTGTGAGGTTATAAAACCCATGCACCAAAAGGGCAGGCTGCTTGAAGACCTGCATGGTAACCACCATTTAGTCCTCAGGGCTGCAAGAGGGATGGAGAAAAAATCTGATGGCCGCTCACAGCCTGGAGAAAGAAGGAAGAGGCAATCATTGTGATTCTCTTGCTCTTATGAGCAACTGCAGATTTAAACCAACTCCACTTCTAACCCAATAATATGCTCATAAGTCTTTATTTAGATAAAATTCTTTTCCCACTGAAGACAATGCTTACACTGCCATCCAGTACCAAAGGCCAGCAACAAGACTTTACAAATCTCTTTCACAATTCACACTGAGAAAGAACAAATGTGAAGCACAATTTGTTTTTGATAGAAAACACACACCCTGCATGCATCTGTATTTCTAGCACACGAGATATTGGAACCTAGAAGTAGACTATACAGAGGAGAGGACAAGCTAAAGCAGAATGAAACCCACCACCATTTGAAAAAAGGGGAGAAATGAGAATACAATAGCAGAAGTGAATTTGTTCAGGGTACACTGTAAGCATATGTGGAATCATCACAATGAAGTCCCCTTCTATTATTATTGTATGTTAACTCAAAAATATAAGAAAATTATTAAAAATAATAAATAAATAAGCTATATCTTTTAGGGGAAAATCCTGTGGTAACAGTTCTCTTCTGGACATATGAGCTGTGTGTCCAACTGTCAAACAAACTGAGTCAAATAGTCATACATCTTAGCTCAGGCTGCCATAACAAACTGCCGTGGGCTGGGTGACTTAAACCATAAAAATTTACTTTTCAGACTCCTAGAGACTGGAAAATCCATGATCAAGGTGCCAGCTGATTCTGTTCCTGGAAAAGGCCCTCTTCCTAGCTTGTAGGTAGCTGCCTTCACTATGTCTTCGTATGGCCCAGAGAGAATGCACAAAGCTTGCTTATAAAGACACTAATCCTACTAGATTAGGGTTCCACTCTTGTGACCTCATCTAACCTTAATTATTTCTTTATTACAAATAGTCCCACTCTAGGGATTAGGACTTCAACACATGAATTCTCAGAAACAGTACCATCCACAGCACCATACGATTCAAAATTCTCGATTACTTCTAGAAAGAAATATCCTGTTGATTGGGCAGGTGATGTCAATTCTCTACTACATTTGGACTGAAATGGTACCACCCAGGTTGCAGTGTGGGAATTCACTAAAGCTTTCAGTATATCAGCAATGTGAAGGTTGTTTTCTTTGTCTACCAACCACTCCAAATTTTCCATTACTATCTCACCCATCCACTGCTTCCGGGAACACTGTAGGGCTGGAAAACAGCCAGCAGCTCTTACAATGTACCAATAGCTTATGGTTTTTGATTTAATGCCTGTCCCACATGCCCCTAGCTTTGGGGACTTGCCATTCATCCTAGCACTGGCTGACACATGGCCACTTCCCTGTGGAGGGGTCTTTGCTAGTGCTGTCCTCTCAGTAGGGTTTTGGACAACAGGAGTCTGTAGATTCTCATCTTTCACTTCAGGCCATGTCATCCTGCTAAATGAAGAAGCCAGGCAGTCTTCAGGGTTCCCTCAGTCTCCGAGGCAGAAGAACACATGTATCCTCACCTTACATGGCTGTGCCGCCTTTCTCACCAGCTGCTGTTCAATTGCAGGGGCGACTCCAGTGCCCTGGCAAACCACAGTAGCAGTGGGCAGCACATCTTGTTGCCTCTGCATCCCAGCAAAAGGTTTTGAGACCTCTGCAGCTTGAGACTGCCAGCAAAAGCAGCTCGGAGATGAACATCCAGCCAGGAAGGCAAAGGGCAGTATGCCGGCGGAGGGCTCTGCCAAGCAAAATGAGAAATGATGTTAGTCCAGCCTCTGTCCCTTGTCTTGGAGAAGTTCCAAGTCTTCAGCCTTTAGATGAAGTTCTGGCTGAAACCACACATGCTCCTCATGCTTCAGAAGTTCATCAAAGTCTTTCTCCTGCAAGCTCCTAGGCCCCATGGAGGAGGGACGGGGCACAAAGGTGGGGGCTGCAGGGAGATACAGAGTGATGGATGGAGAGCCAGGGAGAGAGTGAGAAGAGAAAATGCAAACTGATTCGGGCTGAGAAAACAGAACATACACTGTGCACAGGATGTGGAGCAGTTGCTTTCAATATGGGGGTGTGGGCGAGGGACAGGTGGGGTGATGGGGCACCAAAGGAGAATAAGAAAACATAATTAATGTTATTTATTTTTGCCCAAATTTCACCTGGGTAACAGCCAGGAATCTCACAGAGGGCTGCGGTGTTGTTCCTCTGCATCGAATTCGAGAGGTAGAAGAAGAAAGGACTTTCCTTTTTTTTTTAATAAAAGTTTTTCTAAATCTCTATTCAAAGCAAAAGGCCTGAGGCAGGGATTGAGGAATACATCAATGTGAAATCAGGCCCCCATGATTGCTATTGTTGTGAAAGCTTTGCGGGAGGGGGGAGGTTTACACAGTGGTTGCCTACATGCAGATGTCTGGTGGCAGGCTATCGGAGGTAAATAAGAGAAAGGACGTTATTTGAGTTGATTTTCAAATATTCTTTGCAGGGGTGGAAAGGATTCTTTGTTTCATATTTGAGTTATTTTATTGCTTTCATGATTGCAAAATGCCAGCATCCTACTACCTAGATATTGTAAATGTTGCTGTGCCTCACTGACATGACCTGTGAGGGCCACTTCTCCCCTCAGCTCCCACCTATCCAGTCCCCAACAGTCCTTGTTCAGGGTGACAAGCATAGAAAGGCTTAGGCAGCATGTTTTCTTCTTTTATCACAGTAACAGACCTCTTGAAAAGCCCTGTTATCCTATCTCTAAATATTATCACATCGGATTTTAGGGCATTAAAAACTCTCTGCAAGCCATGAAGAAGAACGAAATGTTATCACTCGCTTGTAAATGGATGGAATTGGAGAACATCATTCTGAGTGAGGTTAGCCTGGCCCAAAAGACCAAAAATCGTATGTTCTCCCTCATATGTGGACATTAGATCAAGGGCAAACACAACAAGAGGATTGGACTATGAGCACATGATAAAAGCAAGAGCACACAAGGAAGGGGTGAGGATAGGTAAGACACCTAAAAAACTAGCTAGCATTTGTTGCCCTCAACGCAGAGAAACTAAAGCAGATACCTTAAAAGCAACTGAGGCCAATAGGAGAAGGGGACCAGGAACTAGAGAAAAGGTTAGATCAAAAAGAATTAACCTAGAAGGTAACACACACGCACAGGAAATCAATGTGAGTCAATGCCCTGTATAGCTATCCTTATCTCAACCAGCAAAAACCCTTGTTCCTTCCTATTATTGCTTATACTCTCTCTTCAACAAAATTAGAAATAAGGGCAAAATAGTTTCTGCCAGGTATCGAGGAGGTGGGGGGAGGAGAGAGGGGGTGGTGTGGGTGGTAAGGGAGGGGGTGGGGACAGGGGGGAGAAATGACCCAAGCATTGTATGCACATATGAATAATAAAACAATAAAAATAATAAAAAAAAAACTCTGCAATAATTTGGATCTGGAATGTGCCCCCACAGGCGCATGTGTTAAAGGCTTGACCCTAGCCAGTGGCACCATCAGGAAGTGATGGAACCTGGAAGAGGTGGGGTTAGTTGGAGGAAGTTAGGTCATGAGCATATGCCCTTGAGGAGATTTGGAGAGCCCAGCCCTACAACGTGAGCACCTTTGCTCTACCACATGCTCCCACCTATGAAGTTCTGCCTGGCCACAGGCCCAAAAGCAACACAGACAGCTGATCATGGACTGACACATCTGAACTTATGAGCCAAAATAAACCTTCGCTCTTATCTCAGGTATATGTTACAGAAACAGAAATCTGACTAACACACTCTTGACTCTGATGCTCACTCAGGGTTTGTCCCCCAATGGTCCTGAGCTGGAGAATTCTGGAATTCCCAACTTCCTTCCCACTAGCTCCTTGTTCGCTGCTCTGCTTAGGAACTCATCTTGCTCATTCATCTGTATAATGTTCACGTTTCACAGTGTGGCTCCAGGCTCTGTCCTACAGCTTGCCAACCATGGGAACCTGAGCAAATAAATCACTTTCCTTCTCTTGGCCTCTGTTTCCTCATCTGAACAGGGAGGGGAGGTCCCAGTCACTATAAAACCCTCATCCTTGAAGGTAATTTCTAGGGACTGCCATTATGCCCAGTTCAGGGTTTTAACATAGACCTTTAAAAGGCATTAGTACTCCATGCCTCGTGCCAACGAAGAATATACTACCAACTAAGAATAGACTGACTCACATGCAAAACAAAGAGTGCCTGGCAGATTGCCACCTGGTGAAGTCTAGTGTCAGGGGAAAAAAAACAGGGGCTTTCCTTTTGCTTTGAAGTCCAACATGTATGTCACCTATGGTTACCAGGAGTCAGAATCCTTATCTTTATTCAGTTCAGGTCCCACACTTCTCTGACTTCCCAGCACATGGGAATATATGGCCCTAGACAAAGAGGGTGTTTCACCTCCTCCTCTCAAAGGCTGCTGTGATGAAGATGAGAGTTTGGGAAGTGTTTAGCCACTTTAGCAAATGTGTAAGTGCTATGCAAGACCCAAATTCACCATCAAGATGCCATGAAGGGTTGAAGAGGGAGAGTAGTTAGTTAGTCTCTGCTTCTGCTGCCTGGTCAGCTTTTTCAAATTCAGCAGGACTCCTCCTGAAGCGTCTATCCCAGAAGCCTTCTACACATCACTCTGGTCTCCATGATATTCACTTCCTTATCCTGTGAAATACTGTAGCCTTCATGATCCCTAGTTATCATCCTTTCCTTCTTCTAGGCCCAGAGAGGCAAAAACCACATGGGTTTCGCACAGCATTGAATCCCTAGTGTTTTAAGGATCGCCTAAACTAGAGAGAGTACTCAGTGAATATGTGTAAAATCAGGGAATAGTTGAGTCCCACAAGTCATTATTACCATTCAGATCCTGCCTTCTGTTATGGTCTGTTTCAGGGGCAATACCATCAAGTCTTGGCTGTAAGACAGACCCAGTCCCTTCCCATCTTTCTTTTTATCCCAGTACCAGCAAGAAGCCTGGTACTGTCCATTGTAAGCAGACCATGAATGCTGGAATGAATGAAGAACTATGGCTGAATGAGGATGCTGAGGTGGGGGTGAGGGGGAAATGAGAAGAGACTTATAATGCAAGCAGTCACAAAACCATGTGGAGCCTTGAGGGGTCCTGGGAGATGTGGGCTGGGTGGAACATTTGGGAAGACTTCCTCCAAAGGGTTTATCAGGTGGTTTATGGGATGGTTTGTGGCCATCTCCCCTGGATTTCTGCTGTTGGCAGCAATAGCATGTGGCTTTCACTTGAGTTACTGGGTCTTTACCTTTAGCCCTCATCCCTCTGATCCTAAGGTAGGGCACCTGGGAAAGAATTTGCCTCATATACCTGTATGCATAGCTTGGGGATTCTGGGAGAAGAAGCTACTGACTCTGGGGCAACCCAAGACAGATTCTTCAGCAGGACTATCCTGGGGGCACAATTCCTTGGTCCACAGAAGGGCTGGACAGAATTAGGCCCTACTGCCAAGCACAGTGACCCACCCCCCCAACCCTCCCTTTTACTGCTCTTCCTCTATTCCTCTTTCATTCTCCCTGGTCCCTCCCTTCTACTTCTTTGACTTTGGAAAGTAAGTGCATGTGGACCAACAGAGAGAAAAGAGCAACATTCAAAGCAGATAGAAAAGCAGAGAAGAGGCCGAAAAGGGAGGAGACTGGAAAGACAAAGAATAAGACATCACTGTGTGCTGCCAGCACGTGGGTGATTTGGAGTGGGGTTTGGAGCCCAAGTGTTCTCATAGCATGGAACAAATGGTATAATTACCAAACCACACTAGTTATCCAATGCTGCAAATTTGACAGGAGGGTCAGGGAAGAGGGAAAGCACAAAATAGCCTGGGAGCATATGTGTGTGTGTGTGACAGTATCCCTCTGAGGGTTCTCTTCTGGTTAATGACAGGAAGCTTCACTGCCAAAGCCACCCACCCAGACACCATAGCTCTCGTATTTCAAGTCAGTTTTAAATTGGCTTGATCAGTCCTAAAGAAGCAGACTATTGTGCCATCTTCATGAGGCATGGGCTAAGAAATAAATATGTAAGCAGTTCTATATTAACATTAATTAGCAGCAGTAGCCTGGAAATGCTTAGCCTAACACTGGGAATCACAAATGGAATTGTGTATCTTCTTCCTCCAATATGAACAGTCCAGAATCATGCATAATGTAGCAGCGTAGATTGCAGCTGGTAGCCGCAGGCTGGATCACAGGAGATGATTTCGACTTGTTTTTATGATCATGAAGAACTACCTTTCAATCAGGCTGCCAAAGCAAACACTATCCCCAACTCTGGGGGGTGCAGAATCATACTACATAACAGTAAATAATGAGCCTGCTCAGAGGCCCCAAAGCTGGGCTCTTTATTTATGTTCAGTGCATATTTATAGAGTCTACAGGGAATGTGGGCAGTGGTGGTGACATAAAGCAGGTGCCACCTGACCAGAGTGGAAGCTGATTGAGATGCAGGAGATGAGCCCAAGCCCTTTTGGCTGGAGCAGTGACTGGTCAACACAGGGAAGCCATCCTGGGCATGCCACCTCCTAATCTGCAAATTGCTCAGAATTGGAAAGAGGGCCTGGCTAGAGGCAAAGCCTGCTGATGGTTTTGCCTCATCTCCTGTAATCAAGTCTCATCAGTAGTTTAGAGCAAGAGAAAGTGGGGGAAATGTCAGCAGGCTCCCCAAGTTAGCCTGTCATTCTCTATCACCTGCCTGTGCCAAGCCACTACAGTCTTTGATCATCTTTTTCAACAACTATATTGAGACAGAATTCAGTGACCATACAGCTCACCCATTTAAGGAGTATAATTCAATAGTGTTTGATGTAGTGTATTATTACTTTTTTCAGGGGGAGTACTGGGGTTTGAACTTCTTAGAAGTTTTTAATGGTGTAAAATATATATAAAAATTTGTCATTTTAATCATTTTGGCACAATGATTTTGTTAGAGTAAAATATACATAAGATTTACCATCTCAGTTAATTTTATTTTGGTGGGACTGGGGTTTGAACTCAGGACTTCACACTTGCAAAGAAAGTGCTCTACCACTTGAGCCACACCTCCAGCCTCAACTCAGTCATTTTTAGGTGTGCAGTTCAAAGGCATTAAGAACACTAAGATCCCAGAACCTGGGAGGCTGAAGTAGGAGAATCTCAAGTTTGAGGCCTGTCTGGGACCCTATCTTTCAAAGAAAAGAAAAGAAGCCAACCATCCATGTTCCGAATTTCATCTTCCCAAACTGAAATTCTGTGCACATTAAGCAACAAATTCCCCATTCTCTTCTTCTCCCCACTGCTGCTGATAACCTCTGATCTACTTTCTGTCTCTATGAATTTGCCTATTGTGCATATTTCATATGAGTGGAATTATATGGCCATTATCTTTTTTCTCTTTTTCAGTATCTTGAGATAGAGTCTCACTATGTAGCCCTGGCTGACCTAGAACTTGCTATGTAGCCCAGTTTGGTCTCAAACTCATGACCCTCTGGCCTCAGCCTTCCTAATTCTGGGATTATAAGTGTATGCTGCCGCACAGGACTGATGCTTATTTTCTGTGTGGTTCATTTCACTTAGCATAATGTCTTTGAGGGTCATCCATATCACAGCAAGTATTAGAATTTCTGGGGTTTTTTTTTTGGGTAAATAGTATTGTATTGTATGTATATACCACATTTTGTTTGCCCATTCATCTGTTGGTCTAAATAATGTTATGAGCATTGGCCCACAAATAACTGTTTGGGTCCCTCCTTTCAAGCCTCTAGGGTATACACAGAAGTGGACTTATACAGTAAATCATATGGCAGTTTTTAGGTTTACCTTTTTGGGGAACCATCAAACCATTTCCCTCAGCAGCAAATTTTATATTTCTACCAGCAATATATGAGGGTTCTACCTCCTCAACATCTTTACAACACTTCTTACCTTCCATTCTTATTGTCTTTGGGGTTTTGTAGCTGTGCTAGTAGTGTGAAGTGGGATCTCATTGTGGCTTTGATTTGCATTTTTCTGAGCATAAGAGATGGTGAGCATCTTTTTATGCTCCTATTGGTTATTTGTTTCTTCTCAGGAAAAATACTGCACTAGTTTGCTAGGGCTTCCATACCAAAGTGCACAGACTAGGTGACTTAAAGAATGGAAATTTTATTTTCTCACAGTACTAAAGGCTATCAGTCTGAGATCAAGGTGTCAGCAGGTCACTCTTCTTGGCTGCTCTCCTTAATTGTCTGCATTAGTTATTTCTGTGTTGCTGAGAACAAAATACCTGATATAAGCAACTTAAGGAAGGATTTATTTTGGCTCACAGTTTTAAAGGTTCAGGCCATGGTTCTTGGCCTCGCTTGTTTGGGCAAAATAACATGGTGGCAGGAGTGCATGGCAGAAGCTGTTCTTCAGTTCTTGGCAGACAGGAAGTGGAGAGAGAGTAGGAGAGGGGATTAGGGACCTGGTATAACATTCAAATGTAGTCCTCTAGTGACCCACTTCCTCCAGCTAGGCCCCACCTCTCAAAATACCACCACCTCCTGTGGACAAAACAGAGCCTGTGGGGGGCATTTCATAGTCAAACTGTAACACCTTCACTGTGTCCTCATGATGTTCCCTCTGTGATTGCATCCAAGTCTCTCCCACTTTTCACTTGTATTCAGTGCTGGAAATCAAACCCAGGGCCTTGTGCATACTAGGTAACCTCTCTACCACTGTGCTACAGCCCAACTATTCCTCTTCTTAGAAGAATACCAATCATATTGGAGTAAGTCTCATTTACCCTTATGCTTCTTTAAGAACTTTGTCTCCAGATAGTCACATTTGACGTACAGGGGGCTAGGACTTCAACATATGAGTTTTGAGGGGACATATTCAGCCCATAACAAATGTTTGTTCAAGTCCTTCGCCTATTCTTTAGGTTAAGTTATAATCATAAGTTATGATTTGAGCTTGTGGTTTTATTCTTCATTCTGGAGGAGCAAAGGTGTAGGTAGAATAAGAAAGAGGAATGTCATTACTGGGTTTTGAATCTTGGAGTGTTTCATCTGATCTCATCCAGCCATTACTGCACTGGTAAACATTCAACAACCTGCTCTGCAAACAATGTGTGTAAATATGTGCATACATAAGCTTATTATCGAGTTTGGTGAGATAAAAGATATGTACTGCACAATTTACAAATTGTAATAAAGTAAATCCATATAGCCCATTGATTCCCACAGAATTCTCTCCTTTGACTTTGTCAAACTCTTGTATCTCTATAAGATAGGGCAACCTGTGATGGCAACTGATATGTGAGTACAGTTTAGACAAGAATGTTGGTTGA
This sequence comes from Castor canadensis, assembly GCF_047511655.1. NCBI lineage: Eukaryota > Metazoa > Chordata > Mammalia > Rodentia > Castoridae > Castor > Castor canadensis. The sequence goes on from NC_133395.1 coordinate 10,869,064, forward strand.
TATTTTTGTCTATCCTAATGAGTCAGGTGAAGGTGAAGCAGTAAAGACACAGTTAGAGTATCACTTGATCAATGATGTGAGCAACTACTTTGCTGATTTAGATAATAGTTCTCTAATGCTGGAAAAACATTTCCTCAAATTTTTTCTGCTATTCATGAAACTAGTGTTAGTAGGCTCAGGCCCCAAACTCCAGGGGTTCCACCTTGTCAGAACAAGTGAAAGCCACTCATACACAAAATGTTTAGACACAAGCAACTTTCAAATGTTCTGACAAACCCCTTCTACCCAATACTCAGAGAGCCTAAGAAAATAAACACAGCTGACTTTGAGCTCCTGAGGCTTTTGGTATAGATCCTGTTCACTGAAGACGCTCTTCCATCTGTCATGGTCTAGACATGTGTGAGAGAGTTCCCAAGATCAGGAGAAAAAAACTCAAATAAATGTCAGGAATAATAGTAGCTGGGGTTGACATTTTTCTTTTTTTTTTTTTTTTTTAGTAAAAGTAATAGTAAAATTTATTAGGAGAGGAACAGAGGAGAGAAAAGGAGAGAAGTATTCCTTGTTCCCCACACAGGAAACAGGAGCAAAGACTCCTGTAGTGGACAGTGAACTCAGAAAAGAGTCATGGGACTTAGGCCCACAATGGCCTGTATGACTATCTTCACTTCTTTCCCAAACTCCAAGATCAATTCATTCTGGGAATTTATACATAGGCAATCAGATTTTTTTTTAATTAAAAACTCATATAGTATCTACTTTTTCCAAACCTAAAGTAACCATGGAACTCTGGTCTTTTTTTAAAATGAAACTTTTTTTACATTTTTGTTTATGTTAATTGTAATAAAATACATTTGACATAAAAAGTTATCATCTTAATTTTAAGTATACTTACTTTAGTGTTAAGTGTATTCACATCTGTCCAACTAATTTACAGAACTTTTTCATCTTGTAAAATAGAAACTCTGTACCTATTAGACACTAACTCCTCCTCCCAACCCTTGGCAACCACCATTCTACTTACTGTCTCTATGAATTTGACTATTCCAGATACCTCATAGAAATAGAATCACGTAGTATTTACCTTTTCAGTGACTAGCTTATTTTACTCAGAATAATGTCCTCAAGGTTTGTTCATGATGTAGCCATGTGTCACAATTTCCTTTCTTATGAAGGCTGAATAATATTCCATTGTATGGATATACTGCAATTTGCTTGTCCATTCACTCGTTAATAGATATTTGAGTTATATCTACCTTTGGACTATTGTAATAATGTTATGAACATGATATACAAATATCTCTTCAAGATCCTGCTTTCCATTCTTTTGCATATATACTCAAAAGTAGAATTCTGGATCCTATGGTAACTCTATTTTAAATCTTTCAAGAAACTACATTTTCCATACCTGCATTCCCACCAACAGTGCTAATGATAGAACCCCTTTTTTTAAGAATATTCCCACCAACAGTGTGCAAAGGTAAACCCTTTTTCTTTTCTTTTTTTTTTAATTCATTTGTCCATATGTGCATACATTGTTTGGGCCATTTCTCCGCTTTACCCTCCATCCTCTCCCTCTCTCCCCAACCCCGACTCACTTCCAGGCAGAATCTGTTCCGCCCTTATCTCTAATTTTGTTGAAGAGAAAGTGTAAGCAACAATAAGAAAGACAAAGCATTTTTGCTAGTTGAGATAAGGATAGCTATACAGAGAGATTCATTGCTTCCATGCACAAATGTGTTGCATCCCAAGTTGATTCATCTCTAACTGACCTTTTCCCTAGTTCCTGATCCCCTTCTCATATTGACCTATGTCACTTTAAGGTTTCTGTATTAGTTTTTCTGCAGTGGAGACATCAAATACTATCATGTTTTGTGTTTCTTAGCTATCCCCATACCTCCCATGTGTGCTATCCTCTTATCATGTGACCCAAGTCCAACCACATTGCTGCATTTGCCCTAGATCTAAAGTCCTCATATGAGGGAGAACATACGAGTTTTGGTCTTCTGAGCCTGGCTAACCTCGCTCAGAATGATGTTCTCCAGTTCCATCCAATTACTTGCGAATGATAAGATTTCATTCTTCTTCATGGCTGAGTAAAAATTCCATTGTGTATAAATACCACATTTTCTTAATCCATTTGTCAGTGGTGGGGCATCTTGGCTGTTTCCATAACTTGGCTATTGTGAATAGTGCTGCAATAAACATGGGTGTGCAGGTGCCTCTGGAGTAACCTGTGTTGTATTCCTTTGGGTATATCCCCAGGAGTGGGATTGCTGGATCATATGGCAGATCTACGTTTAGATATTTAAGAAGCCTCCAAATTTTTCTCTAGAGTGGTTGCATTAGTGGAGCCCTTTTTCTAAAGAACACTTATTAACATGGAACAAAGTTTGAGAAACACCAATCTAGTTCAAATCCATCATTTTCAAATGGAGACATATAAGTCCAAGAGCTAAGAGACTTATGCAGTATCACATATCTCTTCATGGTGAGCCAGCCAGGAGCTTCACAGGAAACGCAGAGCACTCTGTGAAGTTATCAAGTGGATGTAATGCAGGAATTATCTGCAGAGATACAGGCAGCATTAGGAAGGGGACAGGGCTGTGAAGACACTTAAGAAAAGCAACTGGAAGAAGCAGTTACCACCCTTTTGATATAAAAGAGGAAATAGATGAAGCAGTGTAAAACCTAGAGCCACAAGTGCAGGACGCCCAATGAGATCTGCACCTATTGGGTGTGGGCACCACCAGAGTCACATCTTTGAAGATATAGGGGAAGAAATGCCCCCCACTTCTCTTCCTTTTTCCCATTGGTCTCTTGTCAGTTCCTCCCATTCCCAAATGCAACTAGAAACCAAAGGGAAGGAGGGAGAAGTGTGGAGGAATAAGTCTCCAGGACCCTGAGAAGAAGATAAATGAGTAAGGAAGAAATAGAAGAGGAAGGATGGATATAGTAAAGGCAATCCATGTAGGTGGGTTTCTATATGGTACATTCTTCTTTTAAAAAAATGAAGCTTTAGCAAAATCCCAATGACATTCATCAAAGAGATTGAAAAATCTACTATTAAATTTATTTGGAAACACAAGAGACCACGAATAGCCAAGGCAATATTCAGCAAAAAGAACAACACTGGAGGTATCACAATACCCAACTTCAAACTATATTACAACAATAGCAATAAAAACAGCATGGTACTGGCACAAAAACAGACATGAAGACCAGTGGACAGAATAGAGGACCCGGATATGAAGCCACACAACTATAACCAACTTATCTTTGGCAAAGGTGCTAAAAATATGCAATGGAGAAAAGACAGCCTCTTCAACAAAAACTGCTGGGAAAACTGGTTAGCAGTCTGCAAAAAACTGAAACTAGATCCATGTTTATCACCCTATACCAGTATTAACTCAAAATGGATCTAGGACCTTAATATCAGACCCCAAACTCTAAAGTTGGTACAGGAAAGAGCAGGAAACACTCTGGAAGTAATAGTTATAGGCAAGAACTTTCTCAATGGAACCCCAGCAGCTCAGCAACTAAGAGATAGCATAGATAAATGGGACCTCATAAAACTAAAAAGCTTCTGCTCAACAAAAGAAATGGTCTCTAAACTGAGTGGGAGAAAATATTTGCCAACTACACATCAGACAAACGACTGATAACCAGAATATATAGGGAACTCAAAAAACTAAACTCTCCCAAAATTAATGAACCAGTAAAGAAATGGGCAACTGAACTAAACAGAACTTTCTCAAAAGAAGAAATTCAAATGGCCAAAAGACACATGAAAAAATGTTCACCATCTCTAGCCATTAAGGAAATGAGAATCAAAACCACACTAAGATTCCACCTCACCCCTGTTAGAATAGCCATCATCAAAAACACCACCAACAACAGGTGTTGGCGAGGGTGTGGGGAAAAAGGAACCCTTATACACTGCTGGTGGGGATGCAAGCTGGTGTAACCACTCTGGAAAAAAATTTAGAAGCTTCTTAAAAATCTAAACATAGACCTGCCATATGTTCCAGCAATCCCACTCTTGGGGATATACCCAAAGAAATACAACGCAGATTACTCCAGAGGCACCTGTACATCCATGTTTATTGCAGCACTATTCAAAATAGCCAAGTTATGGAAATAGCCAAGATGCCCCACTATCAATGAATGGATTAAGAAAATGTGGTATTTATACACAATGGAATTTTATGCAGCCATGAAGAAGAATGAAATTTTATCATCTGCTGGTAAATGGATGGAACTGGAGAACATCATCCTGAGCGAGGTTATCCAGGCCCAGAAGACCAAAAATCGCATGTTCTCCCTCATATGCGGACTTTAGATCAAGGGCAAACACAACAAGGGGATTGGACTTTGATCACATGATGAGGGGAGAGCACACAAGGGAGGTATGAGGATAGGCAAGAAATCCCCCCCCCAAAAAAAAAAACAAGATATCATTTGATGTCCTCAATGCAAAAGAACTAATGCAGAAACTTTAAAGCGACAGAGGCCAATAGGAGAAGAGGACCAGGAACTAGAAAAAAGGTTAGTTCAAGAAGAATTAATTTAGAATGCAACACATATGTACAGGAAAGCAATGCTAGGAATCTCCCTGTATAGCTATCCTTATCTCAACTAGCAAAAACCCTTGGTCCTTCCTATTATTGCTTATACTCTCTCTTCAACAAAATTAGAGATTAAGGGCAAAACAGTTTCTGCCTGGTAGCAAGGGGGTAGAAGGGGAGAGGGAGGGGGTGGAGGAAAGGGAGAGGACAGGGGGTAGGGAGGAGAAATGACCCAAACATTGTATGCACATATGAATAAAAGAAATTTTAAAAAATGAAGCTTTAGAATTTTCAGAATATTACAAAAAAGAAAACAAAAAATCTACCAACAATCTCACCACTCACAGATATCCAAGTTAATGTTATTTGTTTCTGATGTATAATGTACAGAGAAATAATTTATTGAGAAATTAAATTGGGCTTGTTTACACTGCTGGTCAGTGGCAGCTGCAGATCATATCGGATGTCTACACAAGAGGCACACAGAAGCTTAAAGAAAGTCTAGGAATGGGTCTGACAGCCACAGTCACCCAGCAAGCACAATGGTTTTAATTGGGTTGTCTGTTGATTTGGGGGTCTTTTGGGCGCGAACTGCTGATAGAGATGAGAGGTTTGTCTTGAAGCTGTCATGTACAGAGTTGTTTGTGGATTTACTCTGATGGATCTCAGGTAATTTTCAATGTAGTCAAAGCTCCCCTACTCCAGCCCCCCTTGGCAATGCTGTAGAAGAGCTGATCTGAGAGGACCTGGGAAAAAAAAAAGGGTGGCTTTTACCAGATCGTGTCTTCCAAACATTGCCATCACCTCATCCCATGTGTTCCTCTGCCAGTGTCTTCCCAGTGCTCCCCCCATGTTGTTGGAGTATCCATCTCCTCTCCTTGTATCTGGGCAAACCTTGGACAGTTGTCACCATATAGAAGTAGAAGAAACTCTAGGAACTTCTAAGGCTAGATTTTAGAATGTCATGCACTCATGCCTTGATTTTTTGGGAAGTTGGTGCGGTGACGAAGCCCAGCATGAAGTTGTGTGGAGAAAGCTCTGGAAAGAATACTGAGCAGTGTTTAAGCTAATAACTGAGCTGATGATGAAAGCCATTTCTGTTGTATTCTAGATGTCTCCTTTGTCATGGATAGACTCAAAAGACTCTTCTGGAACTCTATCCCCCTTTTGGATATTACAACCGGAGGATAGAAAGGAGAAAACTGGGAAAGAGGAAGGCTGTAGAAGGAATGAAAATAAAGAAATAAGGGAAAGTCCCCTATAATAGAAAGGAAGAACAGGGGTAAATGCAGGAACTTACAACCCACTACCACATCCCTCATAATGGCCAAGAAAGGTGTCAACACACCAGAAGGAAATGTCTGCTTGTGCCTACAGGGATTGGGCCAGGCACAGGGCACAGCATGGCCACAATTTCTACATCCATGGTGGTACAGAAGAGCAGGATCAGCAACAGGACTTGACAACGACTTCAAAGAGGTAGGATAACTGTTTCTACATATCATGTCTCCTTTCTTTGTACTGGGATAACCAGAAATTATGAATTTTTGCCACCATGGAAAATGGTAGCATGGAAAATAAATATTGCATGCCAGATTGCCAATCCCTCCTACATGAAATTCATAGAAATCATTAGAAAGAAATAAAAAAGTAAACACTTGAGTGTTTAGTCATGACTGAAAAGCAAGGAAACTCAGAGTGAGCCAGAAACTGCATAGGAAACTGAAGCCAGGATGAGTGGGAGGATTTGGCTGCAAGCTTCAGGGGTGCACCAGACTCAGGGGTGAGAAACAGAGGACAGGTTCTCTGAGTGACCAGGCAGCCAATGGAAAGACCCACCCCTTCCCTGGAAAGAGCATCACTCACAGACATAAGTGCATGATTCCACATAGCAGTGGGGATGGAGACTGAGAGTAGGAGATTCAGGGCAGTGTCCTAGGTATGCTATGAAGACCAGCTGTGACACACCAAATTCTGACACACCACAGGAGCCTTGACAACTCTCCAAAGCCAGTGTAAAGCACGAACTACACTGGGGTCTGCTCCCCCTCTGCAGTCCATCTGCATAGAGTATTGTACAGAATTCTAATATTAATGTACACTATCAGACTCAGATATTTTAAGGACAGTCAGTAATGAGGTAGAAAGGAAAAAAGAAGTGAAAAAAGAAAAAGTTTAACAAAAGAAACAGATTCATGGGCTGGACTTGGTGGGGCAAATTTGTAATCCCAGCTACTCAAAAGGCAGAAATAGGAGGATCTTGGTCCAAGTCTAGCCAAGCAAAAGCATGAAACTCTATCTGAAAAACAAATTTAAAACAAAGAACTAGGGGTATGACTCAAGTAGTAAAGCACTTGTCTCACAAGTGTGAGACCCTCAGTTCAATCCCCAGTACCTCCAAGAAAAAAGAGAGAGTCTCATGCATACAAGGGATCTTTTTAAATGCATAATAAATACCTTTAAAGATTCAAGGAAATTCTACGGGTCATCACAAGAATAAACAGAAAGAACCAGTCAAAACTAGTACGTATTAAAATTAATTATTGAAACAGAAAACTTGATATATGAGTGAGAAAACAGAATGGGCTCAGCTGAGGAAAAAAAAAAATGGAACCAAAGAATTTGTTCAAAGTGACACAAAATTAAAAGACTTGTAAGGCTCCAGTGGCTCCCTTCTGTAATTCTAGCTACTTGGGAGGCTGAGACTGGGAGGATAGTGGTTTAAGCCCAGCTTAGGCAAAAAGTTCACTAGACTCCATTTCAACCAATAACTGGGTACCATGGTATGTGCCTGTCATCTCAAGCTACACAGGAGGCTAAAATCAGAGGGATTGTGGTTCCAGGCCAGTCCCAATCAAAAAAAAAAAAAAAAACGTTCTTCATGAGATCCTCATCTCAATGGGAAAAGCTGGGCATGGTGGCACATGCCTGCCATCCTAGCAATGGTGGGAAGCATAAAATCGGAGGGTCACAGTCCAAGGTAGCCTTGGCAAATAGCAAGACCCTATCTCCAAAATAACCAGAGCACAAAGGGTTAGAAGAGTGGCTCAAGTGGTAGACTGCCTGCCTAGCAAGCATGAAACCCTGAGTTCAACACTCCAGTACCACCAAGACTTGTAACAATGATCTAGTTCCAGCATCTACATAAGAGCTACAAAAGAAGAGCCTAGAAAAAATGAAAAGTGAATAAAACTTAAAGAAATAATTGATTAGAAGTATAAAGAACTGAAGTAAGACATTACATCTCTGAAAGAAGTCATCATCAATCAGCAAGATACTTTTTAAATTATTCAAACACAGTTGGGAATAGAGTATTTGCTTCCACAAATAGCCTAAGGACCAAGGACAAAGACCATGAATTTCATCGTGACTTAATTGTTTGCCCTTGGAAATCCTTGCCCACAAAGATAAGGCTGTAAATCAACAAATAACACCAGTTTAGTTCAGAAAATTTCTGCAAAGCAATTTGTCTGGGCAAACAGTTTGTGCATCTGAACAAACAACTTTCCTCACAGGACAATAGTGGTTTTCATCTTGATGAAGAGCTCATTTATCAAACAATTTACATATCGATATTTTCTTAGAGCCCTAGCTTCACTGTGCCCACCAATCCTCAGCTATTAATAATAAACTTTATCCTGTCACTTCAGCTCCCCATATTGAAAGGCCTACCATAAGTCTCATGAATTCTGACCTCAATGCTGTATAGGTATCCTCCCCCAACATGGCTAAGATCCTTTCAAGGGAATGGATCCCTTGTAGTAGTGTCCCCTACTACTGAGTTTAATAAACTCAGCTCTGCTTTAACAAAAGGTTGTTTTGGATAGATGTTTTAAGGGGTTGACAGTTAAAAACTCCTAGGGAAATTTCATCATTAAAATACAAAGAAAATCCTAAAGGAACAAATCTGTTATCTACAAAGGGAAAGGATCAAGCAGACCTCAGGCTTCCTGACAATAGCAGTGGACACAGGAAGGCCTTGGAGCAATTGTCTTCCATATCTGAAGGAAACAACATTGAACCTACATTTTCATACCCAGACACAAACTACCCTGTAGAGGTTAGTAAACCATAATCAACAGAATACCTCCTCCTCCCCCCACCAATTTGTACAATTAAAATTTATTGGATACAGTCATATCTACTCATTTCCTGCTGTGTGTGCTGCTTTTGTGCTTTCTCAGCAGAGTTGAATAGTTATGACTGAAGCCATGTAGATGCCAGCCTAAAATACTTACTCTTTGAACCATTTTTAAAAACCTTGCTGAAATCTGCTGTAAAATAAAGATATATACACATGTATCTACATATATAAACTCTCCTAAAATGTGCTATCTAACGAGCCTCCCTGGAAGAACCACCATGACAATTAAGGGGATGTGGTGGAGATAAGGAAGGTTCCAAGAGGAAGAACTGAGATGTATATAGCAATGAGTTATCACAAACACACTAGTAAAACTTATTGTTGAGTTAAAATAAATATTAAAAATCTAAATTTTAAATTAAAAAATTCAGAGGCAAGTGAGATTATACATGAGAGGAACTAAATAAAGTTCTTATCTTCTCAGTGTGAAGATAAACATAATTCCAGAAAAAGTTTACTGATCATTTTTTTTTTACAGTACTGGGGTTTGAACTCAGCCATGCCACCAGCCCTTTTTGCTTTAGTTATTTTTCAGACAGGGTCTCAGGTTTTTTGCCCAGGCCACCCTGGACCATGATCCTCTTACTTATGCCTCCATGTAGCTGGGATGACAAGGGCATGCCACCACGCCCAGCTTTTTTACTGAAAGGGAGTCTTGCTAACATTTTGCCCTAGCTGGCCTGACCTGTGAATCTTCCAAGCTTCACCTCCCAAGTAATTCTAGATAATTAGTAATGCTAGACAATGTTAAATATTTAAAAGTGATCATTAGAAGATTAGATATGAAATCTATACACTCCCAAACTTAGACAAAATAAAAATGGAAAATGAAATACTGACTAGCCCAGATAAACACAACTAGGAAACGTAGTAAGAGAACACAAATGAAGACGACAGGATCGGTCCACCCCAGTGAATCAATAGATAGGATTGAGGCACTGTAGCTCAACATCATGTTTATTATGTGCACACTTTGTGGCTGGCACTATTAAAGACAGTAGACTCCTGATAATTAATGGCTCTTATGAAGCTTTAGTAAAGAAATGGGCCATATATCATGGTTTGTAATATGATCTCAATATAGGTGCTATTTCAAAAAAGGGAAAAAAGGCAGAATAAAGAGAGTGGAAGGGGTGAATTCAACTATGATATATTGTAGTATGTCACAATGCACCCCAGAACAACAATAACATAAATAAATAAATAAATAAATGGAAAGAAAAAGAATAGGAGAGAGGTTGTTGGTCAACTCAGTGGCTACTGGATTAGTCCAAGCAATATGTGATGGAGGCTTGGATTAGGATGGTAGTTTTTGAAGCAAGTGACAATTCTAGAATGGAGATACTGTGAAGAGAAAGATGACAGAATTTGTTGATGGAATCTATGAGAGGTGGAGGAGTCAGGCTTAACTGGTGCTGAAGGAGATTAGGATATGCCTCCCCCAACAAGCCATTTTGCCATAAAGGTTATTTTGAGCTGAAGGCAATTGAAAATCATCAGCTGAAGAAAGAGTTCTCTAGCTTCTTTTAGCCCACCAAAAAGGAGAGCACAAATTCCCTTTGAGAAAAGGTGTCCCTCTTCCCATATCACCTGATGCAGAGTTAGCACTGAGATGGGTCTGCATAACACACACTACTAAAATAACCCTTCTCTTCCATTAGACCACCCACCATGACTTTTCTTATCATTTTCCCACAACCTGTCTCCCTCCAAATGTAACTCTTCTTTCTTTTGCTAAAATGGTCTATGTGCACTGGTGTCTAACCATTTCTTTTAGTTTCACCTTTTTTTCTGTGAACTCCCTTGCACATAAATAATAAAAATTGCATGCCTTTTTTCCTATTAATCTTCCCCTTTGTTAGTTTAATTCACAGATGCCCTGCCATTAACACAAAGATGGTAGAGAAAAACTTTGTCCTTCCCAAGAGTGTATTAAAAGGAATATTCAATTTTGTGTTGAAACAAATACACATACAAACAAGCACAAAATCAACTGTATTCTGTTTACAGGGGAAAATTTATACTGGGCACTTTGGAGACCCTGCATAGATTGATTTTCAGTCTGATGAATCCACTACCAGATACTATGGTTGCTGGTTCTTGAAATCTCATGAGGGGGGACCTTCTTCCTTGAGAATTCCTCACTGCAGCTGCCTCACCTGGGTGGTTATCCAATCAGAAAAGCCTCCAGGAGGCAAACAGAAGATATAATGATACATCATGCAACAGGCATCCTCATAGGATACCTGGTCCTTCCTGCATCACACACATTTTTATTAATTCTCGCCTTATAAGACATTAAGAATTGTGAGTCTTATTGAGATGTTCTGATTTCAGATCCAGCGTAAAGTGGAATTCTCTTTAATCTACTTCACCACTACCTTCTTGGATCACTGGCAAAGAACACTTCAACTTTGAGGAAGGGACCTCAGGAGGGCAAAGCAAAGAAAGCTTTTATAAGAAATATTGGGTGCAAAAAGTAGCTTCTTCCACATTTTTAAAATGTAAACAATTCTTTTCAGCTAGCTGTCAATATTTATGCATAGGATATTTTAGTAAATAGAAACAAAAACATTTGAAGCTGTGTGTGGTGACTCATGACTACAATCCTAGCTATGTTGGAGGGTGAGGTGAAGAGGATCTCGGTTTGAGGCCAGCCTGGGCAAAAATAGTCTGTCAGACCCCATCTCAACCAATAGCTGAGCGTGGTAGCACACGTCTGTCATCCCAGCCATAGCACATAAAATAGGAGGATGGCAATCCAGGCCAGTCTGGCCAAAAGGCAAGACCCTATCTCTAAAATAACCAGAGCAAAAAGGATGGAGGTATCGCTCAAGCAATAGAGTGCTTTCCTCGCAAATGTTAGTACCACTAAAAAACATTTTTAAAAATTCACATAGCAACAGAAGTGAGAGCTAGAGATAGGATTTCTTAAAATGTAACTAGAGAATGTGTAGTTTGGCTTAAGTGGTAGAGCACCTGCTTTGCAAGAGTTGAACCCTGTCCCACAGAAAAAAAAAAAAAGAAGGAAGAAAATGTAATAGAATTATTCTGGAAATGTTTCATTCCAATTAGAGTCAACTCTCACAATAGTTTATCTCATAAAATATTTAAAGTTTTCTACTTTCTATTTTAAAAACTAAATGTAAAATTGATGCTGTGCCTTAGCTCCTTTTAGCAATAGACCATACCCAACTATTCCCTTAGCTTCCTATTGCTCCTACAACAAACAACTACACACTGAGGGGTTTAAAACAATGCAAATTTATCATCTTACATTTCTGGAGGTCTGAAGTTCAACATGGGTCTCACTGGACTAAAATCTAGGTGTCTACAGAGCTGTAATACTGGAGGTTCATGGAGAGAGTGGCCAAATTCCTTCATTTTTGAAGCCAGTGGCATCAGGCTTACATCATCTCCTACTGCCATTTTTCTGGCTGTCCCTCTTCCACTTATCAGGACCCTGTGATAAGGGTCCTGTGATAAGGGTCCTGATAAGGCTTATGTAGGCAATACAGATTAATCTCTCCATCTCAAAGTCAGTTGGTTAACAACTTTAATTCCTTCTGAAACCTTAATTCCTCTGTTATATCACCTAACATATTCACAGGCTCTAGACATTAAGACAGAGTTGACTATACATAGCCAGTATTCAACTTGTCACAATTAAAAAGCCATTCCAATAATTTTTTGAATTTAATAATTGTTTATCAAAATTTATAAATATACTGTAACTTTGATCAAATATGTTATAACTAAATATAAGCACACTTCTTACATTCCTGGACTAAACCAATTTGATCATGGTATAATTGTTTTTAATATGTTACAAATTTGAATAAATTTGGTAGAATTCCTTCCCTTAATATTTTGTGGAATAGTTTGAGAGCATTGGTGTTCATTCATCTTTAAAAGTCTGGTAGAATTCAGCAGTGAATCCATCTTGTCCCAGGCTCTTCTCTGTAGGGAGACTCTGGGTGGTTCAACATATGCAAATCAATAAAGATAACACAGCACATAAACAGAATCAAGGACAAAAACCACATGATCATCTCAACAGATGCAGAAAAACCCTTTGACAAAATCCAACATGCTTTCATGATAAAAGCTCTGAAGAAACTAAGAATAGAAGGAACATCCTTCAACATAATAAAGGTTGTACATGACAAACCTATACCCAACACCATACTAAATAAGGAAAAACTAAAATCATTTACCCTAACATCAGGAATGAGACAAGAGTGTCACTCTTCCCCTTTTTTATTCAATATGCTATTGGGATTCTTAGCCAGAGCAATAAGGCAAGAAAAAGAAATAAGAGAGATTCAAATAGGAAAGGAAGAAGTCAAATAATTCCTATTTGGAGATGATATGATCCTATACTTAAAAGAACTCCCAAAGACTCCACCAAAAACTCCTTGTCTGAGAAACACTTTTGGCAATTTAGCAGAATATAAAATCCATGTATGAAAATCAGCTCTTTAATGTTCCAATAATGAACAGGGTGAGAAAGAAATCAGGAAAACAATTCAATGTATAATAGTCTCCAACAAATACCTAGGAATAAACTAAGAAGGTAAAAGACCTCTACAATGAAAATTATAAAACCTTAAAGAAAAAATTGAAAAAGATACAAGAAGATGGAAAGATCTCCCATGTTCATGAGTTGGCAGAATTAATATTGTAAAAATTGCTATACTACCAAAAGCAATCTATAGATTCAGCGTGATTCCCACTAAAATCCCAGTGTTGTTCTTCACAGAAATAGAAAAATCAATCCTAAAAGTCGTATGGGAACATAAAAGACCCTGAAAAGCAGAAGTAATTTGAGCAAAAAGAGAAATGCTAGAGGTTTCACAGTACTGGACTTCAAAATATACTACAGAGACATAGTAACAAAAACAACATGGTATTGGCACAAAGTAGACACATAAACCAATGGGATGGACTAGAGCACCCAGAAATAAATCCACACAGCTACAGCCACCTGACTTTTGACAAAGGTGCCAAAAACATACACTGGAGAAAAGACAGCCTCTTCTACAAATGGTGCTGGGAAAATTGAATATCCACATGTAGAAGACTGAAACCAGACGCCTATCTCTCAACCTGCACAAAAATCAATCCAAATTGAATCAGAGACTTTAAAGTAAAACCTGGGAGATTCCAAGATGGCGGCTAGAGGTAGGAAGCAGAAAGCGACCCTCCTATAGTGAAATCTTGGACAGACGCTGGAGACACACTTTGCAGGCATAATCACCGAGAAAAGGCATAACTTTGACCCCTCCACATCTCCAGCCGGTGCAGAGAATCTCCACTTCACATTAAACGGAGAAACGAGGAGGGCCCCTGGGGCCGCCAGTGGCCGGCGCCCAGACGGCTTGGGAAGACGCTGACCAGGTGAGCTTCGCAGTACCGCGGTAGCCCCACAGACAAGCCTGGGCCAGAGCAGCATAGCCCCCTGGACAGACTGACCTCCACCCGGGAAAAAAAAAAGAGAAACTGAGTAATAAGCAATAAGAACAGTTAAGACACGCTGGAAAGAGGGTGGGGTGCCCTGAGCACTGAAGATTGGGGAAAGGGAATCCTTCCCAGGACTGTAAATAAACAAGCCAGGTGGGCCGGAGAGGCTCTGGTGGGAGCAGGGCGTGCCCAGCAACCAGGAGCGGGGAGGCTTGTGAGAGGAGGAAAGACCCACTTCCCACGTGAACTGTAAACAAACATGGCGGCCGGCAGGAGCAGCAGCACCACCCAGTAAGCAGGAGCAGGAAAGCTTCTGAAAGTGGCAGTGGGAGGAAAACTTCAGAGGAGAGGGGGGAAGACCCACCTCCCACATGAACTGTAAATAAACACGCAGGCCTGACAACGCGGGGCAGTGACACCTTTCCCAGTGCTTGGAAAGGCGAAAGCCTGTAGCAGAGGCTCCCGCACAGGAGAACTCTGAGCAAACAAAGCCTGTGGGACCAGGTGAGTGCTAGCTCACCCAGAGATCTGCATAAATAACACCGCCAGCTACAGGCTGAGAGCAGCAGGCAGGCAAGCCACAGTTGCAGATACCACTCTCAGAACTGCCTCCAGACGCTTTTTTTTCTTTTTCTCCCTACCTTTGATGAGAGAACAACCAAATTACACCTGCAAGCCGAAAAACTTACTGAAACTGTATTGCATTTGAACTGGGGACACTTGGTGGGGCTTGTGTGTGTGTGTGTGTGTGTGTGTGTGTGTGTGAGTGAGTGTGTAGTTTTGTTCTACTTTATGCATCCCCTTTGATGAGACAACTACAGAACGATATCTGAGGCACCAACTCCAGGACTGGAGATTGAGACAGACACCCAAATTATTAAGACTGAAACTGCATTGCATATAAACTTGGAAGTTTTTTGGTTTGTTTTTTTTTTTTAATTTTCTATTTTCCATTTTATTTTAATTCATTTTTATATATAGATATTACTTTCATTTACTTATTTTTTTTTATCTTTGATTTTCAATCCTCTCTCTGTCTCTCTAATGTCTGTTCAGCTTACTGTCGATTAGTACACTAACACTCCCTGTTTATACCTTTGAAACTCTTTTGTCTGATACCTTGTTCTGCTTTCTCCCTCTTTTCTGTATATTTGTTTTCCCCTTTTCTTTAACTTCTTGCTTTCCATCTCAGCTCACCCTTCCATTCTAAATATTACCATTGTTATTATTACAAGCTAGAAAATACTTAATTACACACAGTACAGGGACAGTAACAACACCAAGGACAATGACGGGAAGACAGAAAAAACAGGGAAACCAGTTTCCCCACAGCAAAAAATTAGTACAGGAACCAGAGGGGAATGAAGAGAACAGAAACTCAGATCCAGACTCCAACAAAATGAAGATAGACTATGCCAAAGGACCCAATGAAGCCCACAAGAATAATTTAAAAGAAGACATACTACAAGTACTCAATGAGAATTTTATAGAGATGATACTGGATAGGGTCAACCAAAATGTACAGGAGACACTCAAGAAATTCCAAGACAATAAAAATAGAGAATTTGAAAAAGCAAAAGAAGAAATAAAGGAAACCATAGAAGCACTGTATAAACACCAAAGTGAAAGAGAGAACACAATGAATAAATGGATAAATGAACTCAGGACAAAAATAGACAACAATAAAGAAGAAAACTGCCAGGATATGGAAAACCTCAGAAAAAAGAATGAAACAGAACTGCAAAACAAAATGGAAGGCCAATCCAGCAGAATAGAACAAACAGAAGACAGAATCTCAGAACTTGAAGGTGAAATGGTAATTAAAGGAAAAACCGAAGAACTATTAATTAAACAACTCAAGACATATGAAAACAAAATGCAAGAACTCACTGACTCCATCAAAAGACCAAACTTGAGAATCATGGGCATCGAAGAAGGAGAAGAGGTGCAAGCGAAGGGAATGCGTAATATATTCAACAAAATAATAACAGAAAATTTCCCAAATCTAGAGAAAGATATTCCCATACAAATGCAAGAGGCCTCCAGGACACCAAACAGACCAGATCAAAATAGAACTACTCCATGACATATCATCATTAAAACAACAAGTTCAGAAACTAAGGAAAGAATATTGAAGGCTGTAAGAGAGAAAAAACAAGTAACATACAAAGGTAAACCCATCAAAATCACAGCAGACTTCTCAACAGAAACATTAAAAGCAAGAAGAGCGTGGGGTGAGATCTTCCGGGCACTGAATGAAAATAACTTCAACCCCAGGATACTCTACCCAGCAAAGCTATCATTCAAAATAGATGGAGCAATAAAAGTCTTCCATGATAAGCAGAAACTAAAACAGTATGTGACCACAAAGCCACCATTACAAAAGATTCTGCAAGGGATCCTGCACACAGAAAGTGACACCCAACTTAACCATGAAAAGGCAGGCAGCACCAAACCACAGGATAAGAAAAAGCAAGACAGTAGAGAGTAACATCAAGTTAGGTATACACAATCAAACCTTCAAATAACTAAGACAACTAAATGGCAGGAATCACCACATACCTATCAGTACTAACACTTAATGTTAATGGACTTAATTCACCCATCAAAACACACCATTTGACAAAATGGATTAAAAAAGAAGATCCAACAATTTGTTGCTTACAGGAGACTCATCTCACCGACAGAAATAAGCATATGCTTAGGATGAAAGGCTGGAAGAAGATTTACCAAGCCAATGGCCCCCGAAAACAAGCAGGAGTAGCAATACTTATCTCTGACAAAGTAGACTTCAAACCTACATTGATCAAATGAGATAAAGAAGGACATTCCATACTAATAAAAGGGGAACTAGACCAAAAGGAAATAATAATCATCGATCTGTACGCACCCAATGTCAACGCACCCAATTTCATCAAACATACCCTGAAAGACCTAAAAGCTTATATATAAATGCCAACACAGTGGTTGTGGGAGACTTTAACACCCCAATGTCATCAGTAGATAGGTCATCCAAACAAAAACTCAATAAAGAAATCCAAGATCTAAAATATGCAATAGATCAAGTGGACCTAGTAGATGTCTACAGAACATTTCATCCAACCTCTACACAATATACATTCTTCTCAGCAGCCCATGGAACCTTCTCCAAAATAGATCATATCCTAGGGCACAAAGCATGCCTCAGCAAATATAAGAAAATAGAAATAATACCGTGCATACTATCTGACCACAATGCAGTAAAAGTAGAACTCAACAACAAAAGTAAAGACAAAAAACATGCAAACAGCTGGAAACTAAATAACTCATTACTTAATGAAGAGTGGATCATCGATGCAATAAAAGAGGAAATTAAAAAGTTCCTGGAAGTCAATGAAAATGAAAACACAACCTACCAGAACCTATGGGACACAGCTAAGGCAGTCTTGAGAGGAAAGTTTATAGCCATGAGTGCATATATTAAAAAGATTGAAAGATCCCAAATCAATGACCTAATGATACATCTCAAACTCCTAGAAAAACAAGAACAAGCAAATCCCAAAACAAATAGAAGGAGAGAAATAATAAAAATAACAGCTAAAATCAATGAAATAGAAACCAAAAAAGGAATACAAAGAATTAATGAAACAAAAAGTTGGTTCTTTGAAAAAATAAACAAGATCGATAGACCCCTGGCAAACCTGACTAAAATGAGGAGAGAAAAAACCCAAATTAGTAGAATTAGGAATGCAAAAGGGAGATAACAACAAACACCATGGAAGTCCAGGAAATCATCAGAGACTACTTTGAGAACCTATATTCAAATAAATTTGAAAATCTTAAAGAAATGGACAGATTTCTAGATACATATGATCATCCAAAACTGAACCAAGAGGAAATTAATCAGCTGAATAGACCTATAACACAAAATGAAATTGAAGCAGCAATCAAGAGTCTCCCCAAAAAGAAAAGTCCAGGACCTGATGGATTCTCTGCTGAATTCTATCAGACCTTTAAAGAAGAACTGACACCAACCCTCCTTAAACTGTTCCATGAAATACAAAGGGAAGGAAAACTGCCAAACACATTTTATGAAGCCAGTATTACACTTATCCCAGCACCAGGCAAAGACACCTCCAAAAAGGAGAACTATAGGCCAATCTCCTTAATGAACATTGATGCAAAAATCCTCAACAAAAGAATGGCAAACCGAATTCAGCAACACATCAAAAAGATTATTCACCACGACCAAGTAGGCTTCATCCCAGGGATGCAGGGGTGGTTCAACATACGAAAATCAATAAACATAATAAACCACATTAACAGAAGCAAAGACAAAAACCACTTGATCATCTCAATAGATGCAGAAAAAGCCTTTGATAAGATCCAACATCATTTCATGATAAAAGCTCTAAGAAAACTAGGAATACAAGGAAAGTTCCTCAACATTATAAAAGCTATATATGACAAACCTACAGCCAGCATTATACTTAATGGAGAAAAATTAAAACCATTCCCTCTAAAATCAGGAACCAGACAAGGATGCCCACTATCTCCACTCCTATTCAACATAGTACTGGAATTCCTAGCCAGAGCAATTAGGCAAGAAGAAGGAATAAAAGGAATAGAAATAGGTAAAGAAACTGTCAAAATATCCCTATTTGCAGATGACATGATCCTATACCTTAAAGACCCAAAAAACTCTACTCAGAAGCTTCTAGACATCATCAATAGCTATAGCAAGGTAGCAGGATATAAAATCAACACAGAAAAATCATTAGCATTTCTATACACTAATAATGAACAAACTGAAAAAGAATATATGAAAACAATTCCATTTACAATAGCCTCAAAAAAAATCAAATACCTAGGTGTAAACCTAACAAAAGTTGTGAAAGACCTCTACAAGGAAAACTATACACTTCTGAAGAAAGAGATTGAGGAAGTCTATAGAAAGTGGAGAGATCTCCCATGCTCATGGATTGGTAGAATCAACATAGTAAAAATGTCTATACTCCCAAAAGTAATCTACATGTTTAATGCAATTCCCATCAAAATTCCAATGACATTCATTAAAGAGATTGAAAAATCTACTGTGAAATTTATATGGAAACACAAGAGGCCACGAATAGCCAAGGCAATACTCAGTCAAAAGAACAATGCAGGAAGTATCACAATACCTGACTTCAAACTATATTACAAAGCAATAACAATAAAAACAGCATGGTACTGGCACAAAAACAGACATGAAGACCAGTGGAACAGAATAGAAGATCCAGATATGAAGCCACACAACTATAAGCAACTTATCTTTGACAAAGGAGCTAAAAATATACAATGGAGAAATAGCAGCCTCTTCAACAAAAACTGCTGGGAAAACTGGTTAGCAGTCTGCAAAAAACTGAAACTAGATCCATGTATATCACCCTATACCAACATTAACTCAAAATGGATCAAGGATCTTAATATCAGACCCCAAACTCTTAAGTTGATACAAGAAAGAGTAGGAAATACTCTGGAGTTAGTAGGTATAGGTAAGAACTTTCTCAATGAAACCCCAGCAGCACAGCAACTAAGAGATAGCATAGATAAATGGGACCTCATAAAACTAAAAAGCTTCTGTTCATCAAAAGAAATGGTCTCTAAACTGAAGAGAACACCCACAGAGTGGGAGAAAATATTTGCCAACTATACATCAGACAAAGGACTGATAACCAGAATATACAGGGAACTTAAAAAACTAAATTCTCCCAAAACTAATGAACCAATAAAGAAATGGGCATGTGAACTAAACAGAACTTTCTCAAAAGAAGAAATTCAAATGGCCAAAAAACACATGAAAAAATGCTCACCATCTCTAGCAATAAAGGAAATGCAAATTAAAACCACGCTAAGATTCCACCTCACCCCTGTTAGAATAGCCATCATTAGCAACACCACCAACAACAGGTGTTGGCGAGGATGCGGGGAAAAAGGAACCCTCTTACACTGTTGGTGGGAATGTAGACTAGTACAACCACTCTGGAAAAAAATTTGGAGGCTACTTAAATAGCTGGACATCGATCTACCATTTGATCCAGCAATACCACTCTTGGGGATATACCCAAAAGACTGTTACTCCAGAGGCACCTGCACATCCATGTTTATTGCGGCACTATTCACAATAGCCAAGTTATGGAAACAGCCAAGATGCCCCACCACTGACGAATGGATTAAGAAAATGTGGTATCTATACACAATGGAATTTTATGCAGCCATGAAGAAGAACGAAATGTTATCATTCGCTGGTAAATGGATGGAATTGGAGAACATCATTCTGAGTGAGGTTAGCCTGGCTCAAAAAACCAAAAATCGTATATTCTCCCTCATATGTGGACATTAGATCAAGGGCAAACTCAACAAGGGGATTGGACTATGAGCACATGATAAAAGCGAGAGCACACAAGGGAGGGATGAGGATAGGTAAGACACCTAAAAAACTAGCTAGCATTTGTTTCCCTTAATGCAGAGAAACTAAAGCAGATACCTTAAAGCAACTGAGGCCAATAGGAAAAGGGGAACAGGTACTAGAGAAAAGGTGAGATCAAAAAGAATTAACCTAGAAGGTAACACACACGCACAGGAAATCAATGTGAGTCAAATCCCTGAATAGCTATCCTTATCTCAACCAGCAAAACCCCCTGTTCCTTCCTATTATTGCTTATACTCTCTCTACAACAAAATTAGAAATAAGGGCAAAATAGTTTCTGCTGGGTATTGGGGGGGAGAGGGAGGGGGCGGAGTGGGTGGTACGGGAGGGGGTGGGGGCAGGGGGGAGAAATGAACCAATTCTTGTATGCACATATGAATAATAAAAGAAAAATGAAAAAAAAAAATAAAACCTGAAAGTCTAAAACTACCACAGGAAAAAATAGGGGAAACACTTGGAGATATAAGCATAGATAATTATTTTCTGATTAGGACTCCATTACCCAGGAAATAAGAGCAAGAATTGACAAACAGTATTACACCAAATGAAAAAGTTTCTGTACATCAAAGTACACAATTACCAGAATGAAGAGATAACCCACAAAATGAGATAAAACCTTTGTCTGTTATTTTGGATAAAGGATTAATATTCAGAATATACAAAGAACTCCAAAAAATAAACACCAAAAGAACAAATAATCTAATTAATAAAAGGGCAAATTAATTGAACTGACAATTCTCAGAAGTAAAAACAGGTAAAAAATACATGAAGAAATGTTCAATATCCTTAACCTTAAAGGAAATGCAAATCAAAATGACAGTGAGACTCCATTTCAGCCTAGTCAGAATAGTCGTCATCAAGAAACCAAAAAATGCTGGCAGGAATGCCGGGGGTAAATGTGTCCTTATGCATGGTTTTTGGGAATATAAACTAGTGCTTCCACTATGGAAATCAGTCTAGAGGTTCAGGCAAAAACTAAAAGTAGATCTACCTTATGACCCTACTATGCTGAAGAGTGTAAACCAACACACAAGAGGGACACCTGCACATCCATGTTCGTCACAGCACTATTCATAATAGCCAAGCTTTGGAATCAGAATAAGTGCCCAATAAACAAAGAACAAATAAAGAAAATGTGGTATTTGTACCCAGTAGAGTATTATTCATCCATAAAGAAAAATGAGATTATGTTGTTTTCAGAAAAATGAATGGAACTGGACATCCTCAAATTGAGCAAGATAAGCCAAGCTCAAAAGTCAGATAGCACGTGTTTTTGCTCATATGTGGAATCTAGATCAAAAATGATATTACTAATAATAATTTGTACATGAACATAAAAGGGGGATTGTCTGATAGCATAATGAAACCCACTAAATACTGTTTGAAAATGGGGGAGGAGAAAAGGGGGGAAGAGAGTGTAGAGGTTCTGGTGAACTTGTTCAAAGCACAGTGTATGCATCTGTGGAAATACCACAATGAAGCTCTCTTGTACAATTAATGCACACTAATCTAAAAAATTACAAAGAAGTATCTATATCTCTGATATAAAGAGCATACAAATAAACTATCAGATGCAAAATACAAAAAAGGAATATATTCTTGTCAGTAAGAGCATGATATTCATAGGAAACAAAGCTTTTCAATGTTCAAAATTTTATTGCAAGCAAATATAATAGAGTGAGCAATAAAGACTTTCAAGCATAAAATTATATTTATGGGATAAAATTCTATGAGAGAAGTGAAACTGAAATTCAAGAAGAAAGACAAAACAATTTTCCCAATGTTTAGGAAAGACTTGTTTGTTTATACACTTGTAAAGAATGATAGGGTTTATCAAATCATCGTATTTACTGGGTGCTGGTGACTCATGCCTGTAATCCTAGCTACTCAGGAGGCAGAGATGGAGAGGATCTTCCTAGCAATCATGAAGCCTAAGTTCAAACCCCAGTACCACCAAAAAAAATCATAATAATATTTAGGTTTCGCTTGATAAAGTTTAAAGTATAATTAACAAGTTTACTTTAAAATGTTGATATAACAGCATCTCACCAACTAATGTTGAACAAAAGAGGCCAGTCTATTTGACTTATTCATATATGTGAGAAAATGTTCCTGGTGGCCTTGGACCCACCCAGTTCTCCCCATTTTCTTGCTAGTTTTCAAGAACTGTAGACTGCTATCAGCACAGCATCCTCTGGTGGGAGCTGTTCAGAAGACCCCAGGCTCTGTTTCAATCCCCACCATCCCTATTAGCCCAGCAGGTCATATTGTGCCATGGTGGAAGGACCCTCGTGGGCTGCATTTCAGGGCCCCTTGCCTGCAGAGCCAATGGAGCAGGAATAGCCAAGATTCCATCCACTTGGGCCGCTTCCCTGGGCCATGGGAGCCAGCTGGCCATGAATCCTCCGCTGCTCCTTGCCACCTATCTATAAGTAACAAATCTGCTTCATGTAATTCGTTGTGTGAGTGGGTGCTCTATCACACACTCAGGCAAATTGGTAACTAATTTCACAATACAAAGTTCAAAAATATGCAAACTAATTTTTTCTTTCACTTTTTCTGTTTTTACTGGTGTATATTAAATTGTGCATAGAAAGGGGTGTTATCAAGACCCTTCCTACTTACATGTTCTTTAATCACCCCTCTATTATTATTTCTTGCCCCCCTCCTTTTCCCCTCCCATGTTGCCTTCCTAATAGTCCTCTTTTACTTTCTTGACCTTGGCTGTTTTGCTTTGTATTTCCCCCTTGGTTCCACAAATGAGAGAAAACATTCAATACTTGTCTTTATTTCACTTAACATGATAAATTACTGTTCCATCTATTTTACAGCAAACAACATAATTTCATCCTTCTTAATAGCTGAGTAAAACACCATTATGTATATATACCACATTTTTTTTTAACTACTCATTGGTCAATAGGCACATAGGCTGATTCCATAACTTGGCTATTATGAATAGCGCTGTTACAAGAATGGGTATAGCAGTATCTCTGTAGTAAGCTGACTTTGATTCTTTGAGGTATACACCCAGAGGTGGAATAGCTGGAACATATGGTAGCTCTATTTCTAATTTTTTGAGAAACCTCCATACTGATTTCCCTTGTAGCTGGACTAATTTACATTCCCACCAGCAGTGAGTAAGAGTTCCTTTTTCCCTTGCCAGTACTTGTCATTGTTTTCTTGATGATAATCATTCTGACTGGGAGGAGGTAGAATCAATGTAGTTTTGATTTGCACTTCCCTGATAGCTAAAGATATTGAACATTTTTCTCACGTAATTTTTTTTTGGCCATTTGTACTTCTTCAGTTGAAAAGTGTCCATTCAATTCATTTGCCCATTTATTGATTACATTGTTATTTTGGTGTGGGTTTTTTTTTTTCGTTCTTTATATATTCTGGATATTAATCCTCTGTCAGATGAAATGACTGTCAAAGATTTTCTCTCGTTCTGTATGCTGTCTCTTTTCTCTGTTGATTGATTCTTTTGTAATACAGAAGCTTTTTAATTTAATACAATCGCATTTGTCAGTTCTTGCTCTTATTTCCTAAGCATTGGAGTCCTATTCAAAATCTTTAACTGAGCCTGTATTTTAGTGTTTCCTTTTTTGGTAAGCTTTTTTAATTTATTTTTATTTTTTGCAGCTTTTTTTTAATTTGTTGTGCTGGAGATACATTGTAGCATTCATAAAAATTTTTTTTGCAGTAGTTTTAGTTTCAGGTCTTACATTAAGGTCTTTAATCCATTTTGAGTTGATTTGTGTACAGGGTGAGAGATAGGAACCTAATCTTCTACATGCAGATACTCAGTTTTCCCAGCACCATTTGTTGAAAATCAGATGGCTGTAGCTGTGTGGGTTTATATCTGGCTACTCTATTCCATTGATCTATCTGTCAGTTTCTGTGACAGTTCCATACTGTTTTTGTTCCTATTGCATAAATTGAAGTCAGAGGTTATGACATCTCCATCATTGCTCTGGCTATTTGAGGGCTTTTGTGTTGCCTTATCACTTTTAGGATTACTTTTGTTATATCTGTGAAGAATGTCATTGAATTCTGACGGATTTGCATGGAATTTGTTAACACTTTTGGTAGTACAGCCATTTTAACAATATTTATTCTGATGATGCATGAACATGAGAGGTCTTTACATCTTCTGGTGTCTTCCACAATTTCTTTCTTCAGTTCTTTATAGTTTTTGTATAAAGAGGTCTTTGATATCTTCAGGTAGATTATGCCTGCATATTTTCTTTGAGGCTATTGTGAACGGGGTTGCTTTCCCTCCTTCCTTTTCAGTGAGTTTGTTGTTGGTGTACAGAAAGGCTACTGGGTTTTGTATGTTGATTTTGTATCCTGTTACATTGCTGAAAGTGTTTATCAGATCTAAAGTCTTCCAGTGAAATCTTTAAGGTCTTTTAAATACAGGACCATATCATCTGCAAACAGGAATAGTATGACTTCTTCCTTTGTTCTTTATAAACTTTTATTTCTTTCTCTTCATATTTCTCTAGATAAGAACTCAAACACTATATTGAGCAAGAGTGGTGATCTCATTTCTGATGAAGCAAACTAATGGTGGTAGAAGTTCAGTTGGCCGTTGTTCTTGAGATAGGCTAGAGAAGGATTAGAAAGGTAGGCAGGAGGCTTAGGGGATTCTGGTGATACTTTGTTTCTCCATCTGGATACTGTTATGCAGGAGTGTTCAGTTTGTAGAAATTGATGGATTCCATACTTAATGCTTTATTTACTTTCCTGTATGTGAATTGTTATTTAATAGCACCATTATTTATAATAGCAATATAGCCTTTATGTATTATGCATATCTTATTGTTAATTTATATTTCAAATATTTTTCTCATTCTGTCATTTGTACTTTAACTACTTCATAGAAAACTGGACAAAATTTAGAACCAGGCAATTCACAAATGGCATCACACAAACAGTCATCAAACACGAAACATTATGCAGGTTCATTACTAACCAGAGAAATGCAAATAAACACAACATATAAATCCTTTGCTTATCAAAGTGGAAAATGTCCTAAAAGTTTACAATACATACTGTTGACAATAGTATGGGTAAAGAGGCATTCCTGCACAGCTGGATTTCAGATTGCTGAAAGAAGTTGGTAGTATTCAACCCAACTCCACATGTAAGAACTTGCATCTTTCACGCCCGTTTTGAGTGGCTAGATTGATGCAACCAGCCATCTATCACTAAACTTCTTGTGGAAAAAAAAAAAATACAGAGACCCAAGAAAGAATATTGAAGGCTGTAAGAGAGAAAAAACAAGTAACATACAAAGATAAACCCATCAAAACCACAGCAGACTTCTCAACAGAAACATTAAAAGCAAGAAGAGCTTGGGGTGAGATTTTCCAGGCCCTGAAGGAAAATAACTTCAATCCTAGGATACTCTACCCAGAAAAACTATCATTCAAAATAGATGGAGCAATAAAAGTCTTCCATGATAAGCAGAAACTAAAACAATATGTGACCACAAAGCCACCACTACAAAAGACTCTTCAAGGGATTCTGCACACAGAAAGTGAAACCCAACTTAACCATGAAAAGACAGGCAGCACCAAACTACAGGAAAAGAAAAAGCAAGACAGTAGAGAGTAACCTCAACTTAGGTACACACAATCAAACCTTCAAACAACTAAGACAACTAAATGACAGGAATCACCACACACCTATCAGTACTAACACTTAATGTTAATGGACTTAATTCACCCATCAAAAGGCACCATTTGACAAACTGGATTAAAAAGGGAAATCCAACAATTTATTGCTTACAGGAGATCCATCTCACCGACAGAAATAAGCATAGGCTTAGGATGAAAGGCTGGAAGAAGATTTACCAAGCCAATGGCCCCCAAAAACAGGCAGGAGTAGCAATACCTGTCTCTGACAAAGTAGATTTCAAACCTACATTGATCAAATGAGATAAAGAAGGACATTCCATACTAATAAAAGGGGAAATACACTAAAAGGAAATAACAATTATCAACCTATATTCACCCAATGTCAACGCACCCAGTTTCATCAAACATACCCTGAAGGACCTGAAAGAATATATTAACTCCAACACAATAGTCATGGGAGACCTTAACACCCCATTATCATCAATAGATAGGTCATCCAAACAAAAAATCAATAAAGAAATCCTAGATCTAAAATATACAATAGATCAAATGGACCTACTAGATGTCTACAGAACATTTCATCCAACTTCTACTCAATATACATTCTTCTCAGCAGCCCATGGAATCTTCTCCAAAACAGATCATATCCTAGGGCACAATGCAAGCCTCAGTAAATATAAGAAAATACAAATTATACCATGAATTCTATCTGATCAAAATGCAATAAAACTAGAACTAAACAACAAAAGAAAAGACAAAAAACATGCAAACAGCTGGAAACTGAATAACTCATTGCTTAATGAACAATGGGTCATTGATGAAATAAAAGAGGAAATTTAAAAGTTCCTGGAAGACAATGAAAATGAAAACACAACCTACTGGAACCTATGGGACACAGCAAAAGCAGTCCTGAGAGGAAAGTTTATAGCCATGAGTGCATATATTAAAAAGACTGAAAGATCCCAAATCAATGACCTATGATACATCTCAAACTCCTAGAAAAAAAAAGAACAAGCAAATCCCAAAAGAAATAGAAGGAGAGAAATAATAAAAATAAGAGCTGAAATCAATGAAATAGAAACCAAAAAAACCATACAAAGAATTAATGAAACAAAAAGTTGGTTCTTTGAAAAAATAAATAAGATCAACAGACCCCTGGCAAACCTGACTAAAATGAGGAGAGAAAAAACCCAAATTAGTAGAATTAGGAATGCAAAAGGGGAGATAACAACAAACACCATGGAAGTCCAGGAAATCATCAGAGACT
Source organism: Castor canadensis (assembly GCF_047511655.1). Classification (NCBI taxonomy): domain Eukaryota; kingdom Metazoa; phylum Chordata; class Mammalia; order Rodentia; family Castoridae; genus Castor; species Castor canadensis. The sequence goes on from NC_133395.1 coordinate 10,896,599, forward strand.
ACTTTGAGAACCTATATTCAAATAAATTTGAAAATCTAAAAGAAATGGACAGATTTCTAGATACATATGATCATCCAAAACTGAACCAAGAGGAAATTAATCACCTGAATAGACCTATAACACAAAATGAAATTGAAGCAGCAATCAAGAGTCTCCCCAAAAAGAAAAGTCCAGGACCTGATGGATTCTCTGCTGAATTCTATCAGACCTTTAAAGAAGAACTGACACCAACCCTCCTTAAACTGTTCCATGAAATACAAAGGGAAGGAAAACTGCCAAACACATTTTATGAGGCCAGTATTACACTTATCCCAAAACCAGGCAAAGACACCTCCAAAAAGGAGAACTATAGGCCAATCTCCTTAATGAACATTGATGCAAAAATCCTCAACAAAAGAATGGCAAACTGAATTCAAAAACACATCAAAAGATCATTCATCACGACCAAAGGCTTCATCCCAGGGATGCAGGGGTGGTTCAACATACGAAAATCAATAAACATAATAAAGCACATTAACAGAAGCAAAGACAAAAACCACTTGATCATCTCAATAGATGCAGAAAAAGCCTTTCATAAGATCCAACACCACTTAATAATAAAAGCTCTAAGAACACTAGGAATAGAAGGAAAGTACCTCAACATTATAAAAGCTATATGACAAACCTACAGCCAGCATTATACTTAACAGAGAAAAACTAAAACTATTCCTTCTAAAATCAGGAACCAGACAAGGATGCCCACTATCTCCACTCCTATTCAACATAGTACTGGAATTCCTAGCCAGAGCAATTAGGCAAGAAGAAGGAATAAAAGGAATACAAATAGGTAAAGAAACTGTCAAAATATCCCTATTTGCAGACGACATGATCCTATACCTTAAAGACCCAAAAAACTCTACTCAGAGGCTTCTAGACATCATCAATAGCTACAGCAAGGCAGCAGGATATAAAATCAACATAGAAAAATCATTAGCATTTCTATACACTAATAATGAACAAACTGAAAAAGAATGTATGAAAACAATTCCATTTACAATAGCCTCAAAAAAAATCAAATACCTAGGTGTAAACCCAACAAAAGATGTGAATGACCTCTACAAGGAAAACTATACACTTCTGAAGAAAGAGATTGAGGAAGACTATAGAAAGTGGAGAGATCACCCATGCTCATGGATTGGTAGAATCAACATAGTAAAAATGTCTATACTCCCAAAAGTAATCTATGTTTAATGCAATTCCCATCAAAATTCCAATGACATTCATTAAAGAGATTGAAAAATCTACTGTTAAATTAATATGGAAACACAAGAGGCCACGAATAGCCAAGGCAATACTCAGTCAAAAGAACAATGCTGGAGGTATCACGATACCTGACTTCAAACTATATTACAAAGCAATAACAATAAAAACAGCATGGTACTGGCACAAAAACAGACATGAAGACCAGTGGAACAGAATAGAGGACCCAGATATGAAGCCACAAAACTATAACCAACTTGTCTTTGACAAAGGAGCTAAAAATATACAATGGAGAAATAGCAGCCTCTTCAACAAAAACTGCTGGGAAAACTGGTTAGCAGTCTGCAAAAAACTGAAACTAGATCCATGTATATCACCCTATACCAACATTAACTCAAAATGGATCAAGGATCTTAATATCAGACCCCAAATCTAAAGCTGATACAGGAAAGAGTAGGAAATACTCTGGAGTTAGTAGGTATAGGCAAGAACTTTCTCAACGGAACCCCATCAGCACAGCAACTAAGAGATAGCATAGATAAATGGGACTTCATAAAACTAAAAAGCTTCTGCTCAACAAAAGAAATGGTCTCTAAACTGAAGAGAACACCCACAGAGTGGGAGAAAATATTTGCCAGCTACACATCAGACAAAGGACTGATAACCAGAATATATAGGGAACTTAAAAAACTAAATTCTCCCAAAACTAATGAACCAATAAAGAAATGGGCATGTGAACTAAACAGAACTTTCTCAAAAGAAGAAATTCAAATGGCCAAAAAACACATGAAAAAATGCTCACCATCTCTAGCAATAAAGGAAATGCAAATTAAAACCACGCTAAGATTCCACCTCACCCCTGTTAGAATAGCCATCAGTAGCAACACCACCAACAACAGGTGTTGGCGAGGATGCGGGGAAAAAGGAACCCTCTTACACTGTTGGTGGGAATGTAAACTAGTACAACCACTCTGGAAAAAAATTTGGAGGCTACTTAAAAAGCTGGACATCGATCTACCATTTGATCCAGCAATACCACTCTTGGGGATATACCCAAAAGACTGTGACTCAGGTTACTCCAGAGGCACCTGCACACCCATGTTTATTGCGGCACTATTCACAATAGCCAAGTTACGGAAACAGCCAAGATGCCCCACCACTGACGAATGGATTAAGAAAATGTGGTATCTAGACACAATGGAATTTTATGCAGCCATGAAGAAGAACAAAATGTTATCATTCGCTGGTAAATGGACAGAATTGGAGAACATCATTCTGAATGAGGTTAGCCTGGCCCAAAAGACCAAAAATCGTATGTTCTCCCTCATATGTGGACATTAGATCAAGGGCAAACACAACAATGGGATTGGACTTTAAGCACATGATAAAAGCGAGAGCACACAAGGAAGATATGAGGATAGGTAAGACACCTAAAAAACTAGCTAGCATTTGTTGCCCTTAATGCAGAGAAACTAAAGCAGATACCTTAAAAGCAACTGAGGCCAATAGGAAAAGGGGACCAGGAACTAGAGAAAAGGTGAGATCAAAAAGAATTAACCTAGAAGGTAACACACACGCACAGGAAATTAATGTGAGTCAAATCCCTGAATAGCTATCCTTATCTCAACCAGCAAAACCCCTTGTTCCTTCCTATTATTGCTTATATTCTCTCTTCAACAAAATGAGAAATAAGGGCAAAATAGTTTCTGCCAGGTAGGGAAGGGGTGGGGGGGAGAGGGAGGGGGCGGAGGGGTAAAGGAGGGAGTGGGGAAAGGGGGGAGAAATGATCCAAACATTGTATGCACATATAAATAAAATAAAAATTTTTTAAAAAGATATATTGTAAGCACATATGTAAATGTCACACTATAGCCCCCTACAACTATTATATGCTAATAAATTTTAAAAAGAAATCACATTCTTTGGAACTATTCAAAATTACAGTGTTGATTTTTAAATGTCAAGTTTTAAAATGTACAATGATATGGGGAGGTAAATGTGTGAAAAATTCTTTTAGAGTAAAAATTTTGATGATAACAGTCTTAATATACCTCCTTAGAAATATATTCTTTAGTCAGACTAAAAATAAAGAAGCAAGATTACATAGGGTTTTATTTATATAATTAACAAGATTAAACAATTATAGATTTATAGTTATCCTCAATACATGCTTTCCTTACACTCACTTCATATTTTGAAAAACTAGGTTAATAACGGGTCATAAAAGCTCAATATACTTCTTTTTAAAAACGATATCGTACTGTCCTCATTCACTGCCCACAATATAATTTTTTTAGTCCCCAAATATTTTTACATGGAAATTGAAATATGTAGACCTGAATAGATCTTGAATTAACTAGCACATCAAAATAGGAGGAAAGAAAAAACAACACAATATTTGTTATCATTTCCATGTGACTTGAAGGTTCTCCCCAGACCTCCCCAAGCTGAGCCCCTCCCGCACACTGTCATCCATGCTGTGACTCTCCCACACACTGAGGCTGGCCTCCTTGTGTCTGCTCTCCCCACGTCCCCCGAAAGCAAAACTAATAGGCAAAGGTGCCAAGGGTGGGCACAGCAGGCTCTTGGGCCCTCCTTGCTTCCCGAGTGATCTTAAAGGAGTCTGTTGGTGGGAATTCCTGTACTTTTGCAAAGAACTGATACTCTTTGTTCCCTATAGGAAGTCTCTAACACACCCTAGTCCTTATCTTGTTTTGAACTTTTTTTTTTTGCCTCCAGAAAGCTCAGAATTCATTTTGTTCTTGGTTTTCATGCTTTTTCCTTGTCTTAAATTTTCTGATTTTTTTTTAAGTCTCACCAGGCCTGTGTTATACATCTGTAATCCCAGAAACACAAGAGGCAGAGGTAGGAAGATCTCAGTCCAAGGATCACAGTTCAAGGCCAACCCAGGTAAATGCTGAAGACCCTATCTGAAAATTAAGCTAAAAAGCAAAAAGATTGGGTCATAGCTCAAGTGATAGAGTACTTTCCTAGCAATCAAGAGGTCTTGAGTTCAGTCCTCAGTCCTCAGTATTGTCAAAATAAAGGGTATGAACTTGTTCAAAGTTTACTGTATGCACCTATGGCATTATCACAATGAACCCCCCCCATGAATGTATGCTACTAAAAATGGTTTTTGAAAGTCTCTTTTGTCATTCCTCTGTTACAAGATTTTGACTCTTGTTTAAATGGTTAGAATGTAGGTAACCTGAAATCCTTTTGGCAATAGATAGAGTATAATATAAACACAACATATATGTGTACATACATAAACAAACATATAAATAACTAAAATAAAATGTAAAGGGTAGAAATTTCAGGCAAGTAAGATCTTGACAGAACATAGAATCCCATCAGAAAGGTGACTACCCAGTGTATAGAAATTTCAGATTTTTTTTTCTTTTATTATTCATATGTGCATACAAGGCTTGGGTCATTTCTCCCCCCTGCCCCCACCCCCTCCCTTACCACCCACTCTCCCCCCTCCCTCTCCCTCCACCCCCTCAATACCCAGCAGAAACTATTTTGCCCTTATTTCTCATTTTGTTGTAGAGAGAGTATAAGCAATAATAGGAAGGAACAAGGGGTTTTGCTGGTTGAGATAAGGATAGCTATTCAGGGATTTGACTCACATTAATTTCCTGTGCGTGTGTGTTACCTTCTAGGTTAATTCTTCTTGATCTAAACTTTTCTCTAGTTCCTGGTCCCCTTTTCCTATTGGCCTTAGTTGCTTTTAAGGTATCTGCTTTAGTTTCTCTGCATTAAGGGCAAAAATGCTAGCTAATTTTTTAGGTGTCTTACCTATCCTCATATCTCCCTTGTGTGCTCTCGCTTTTATCATGTGCTTAAAGTCCAATCCCATTGTTGTGTTTGCCCTTGATCTAATGTCCACATATGAGGGAGAACATACGATTTTTGGTCTTTTGGGCCAGGCTAACCTCATTCAGAATGATGTTCTCCAATTCTGTCCATTTACCAGCGAATGATAACATTTTGTTCTTCTTCATGGCTGCAAAAAATTCCATTGTGTCTAGAGACCACATTTTCTTAATCCATTCGTCAGTGGTGGGGCATCTTGACTGTTTCCATAACTTGGCTATTGTGAATAGTGCTGCAATAAACATGGGTGTGCAGGTGCCTCTGGAGTAACCTGAGTCACAGTCTTTTGGGTATATCCCCAAGAGTGGTATTGCTGGATCAAATGGTAGATCGATGTCCAGCTTTTTAAGTAGCCTCCAAATTTTTTTCCAGAGTGGTTGTACTAGTTTACGTTCCCACCAACAATGTAAGAGGGTTCCTTTTTCCCTGCATCCTTGCCAACACCTGTTGTTGGTGGTGTTGCTACTGATGGCTATTCTTACAGGGGTGAGGTGGAATCTTAGCGTGGTTTTAATTTGCATTTCCTTTATTGCTAGAGATGGTGAGCATTTTTTCATGTGTTTTTTGGCCATTTGAATTTCTTCTTTTGAGAAAGTTCTGTTTAGTTCACTTGCCCATTTTTTTATTGGTTCATTAGTTTTGGGAGAATTTAGTTTTTTAAGTTCCCTATATATTCTGGTTATCAGTCCTTTGTCTGATGTGTAGCTGGCAAATATTTTCTCCCACTCTGTGGGTGTTCTCTTCAGTTTAGAGACCATTTCTTTTGATGAACAGAAGCTTTTTAGTTTTATGAAGTCCCATTTATCTATGCTATCTCTTAGTTGCTGTGCTGCTGGGGTTTTGTTGAGAAAGTTCTTACCTATACCTACTAACTCCAGAGTATTTCCTACTCTTTCCTGTATCAGCTTTAGATTTGGGGTCTGATATTAAGATCCTTGATCCATTTTGAGTTAATGTTGGTATAGGGTGATATACATGGATCTAGTTTCAGTTTTTTGCAGACTGCTAACCAGTTTTCCCAGCAGTTTTTGTTGAAGAGGCTGCTATTTCTCCATTGTATATTTTTAGCTCCTTTGTCAAAGACAAGTTGGTTATAGTTGTGTGGCTTCATATCTGGGTCCTCTATTCTGTTCCACTGGTCTTCATGTCTGTTTTTGTGCCAGTACCATGCTGTTTTTATTGTTATTGCTTTGTAATATAGTTTGAAGTCAGGTATCGTGATACCTCCTGCATTGTTCTTTTGACTGAGTATTGCCTTGGCTATTCGTGGCCTCTTGTGTTTCCATATAAATTTCACAGTAGATTTTTCAATCTCTTTAATGAATGTCATTGGAATTTTGATGGGAATTGCATTAAACATGTAGATTACTTTTGGGAGTATAGACATTTTTACTATGTTGATTCTAACAATCCATGAGCATGGGTGATCTCTCCACTTTCTATAGTCTTCCTCAATCTCTTTCTTCAGAAGTGTATAGTTTTCCTTGTAGAGGTCATTCACATCTTTTGTTAGGTTTACACCTAGGTATTTGATTTTTTTTTTTGAGGCTATTGTAAATGGAATTGTTTTCATACATTCTTTTTCAGTTTGCTCATTGTTAGTGTATAGAAATGCTAATGATTTTTCTGTGTTGATTTTATATCCTGCTACCTTGCTATAGCTATTGATGATGTCTAGAAGCCTCTGAGTAGAGTTTTTTGGGTCTTTAAGGTATAGGATCATGTCGTCTGCAAATAGGGATATTTTGACAGTTTCTTTACCTATTTGTATTCCTTTTATTCCTTCTTCTTGCCTAATTGCTCTGGCTAGGAATTCCAGTACTATGTTGAATAGGAGTGGAGATAGTGGGCATCCTTGTCTGGTTCCTGAGTTTAGAGGGAATGGTTTCAGTTTTTCTCTGTTAAGTATAATGCTGGCTGTAGGTTTGTCATATATAGCTTTTATAATGTTGAGGTACTTTCCTTCTATTCCTAGTTTATTAGAGCTTTTATCATGAAATGGTGTTGGGTCTTATCAAAGGCTTTTTCTGCATCTATTGAGATGATCAAGTGGCTTTTGTCTTTGCTTTTGTTAATGTGGTTTATTATGTTTATTGATTTTCGTATGTTGAACCACCCCTGCATCCCTGGGATGAAGCCTACTTGGTCGTGGTGAATATCTTTGTGATGTGTTGTTGAATTCGACTGCATTCTTTTGTTGAGGATTTTTGCATCAATGTTCATTAAGGAGATTGGCCTATAGTTCTCCTTTTTGGAGGCGTCTTTGCCTGGTTTTGGGATAAGTGTAATACTGGCCTCATAAAATGTGTTTGGCAGTTTTCCTTCCCTTTCTATTTTGTGGAACAGTTTAAGGAGGGTTGGTATCAGTTCTTCTTTAAAGGTCTGATAGAATTCAGCAGAGAATCCATCAGGTCCTGGACTTTTCTTTTTGGGGAGACTCTTGATTGCTGCTTCAAAGAAATTTCAGATTTTACAAGTAACTGTCCTGCCACATCCCAAATTGTCCATAGACAACATAGGTTGAACAACACCAAGGAAACCTTGAACTCAGAATCTCGTGTGGTAAAGACAGCTCACACTTGAGTTCTTGGAGAATCTTCTGAGGACAGCCCCTATAGGAACCCTGCAACAATTTCCTGTGCTAATTAATAGATTTGCCCTTAGGAGGTGACAACTTTCATTTTAACATGTTTTCTTGGAGGACACAATCATTTATTCAGCCTTTGAGACAGAAGGAGCTGGGATCCTCAGTGTGCTGTGAAGTCATTGTGGGTGGGGACAGGTTGTATTCAGAGCTGTGTTTAGCTCTGAAGGCATTTGGTACACCAGCTATCCTTAGCAGGTTTTCACTGGTTTCCTATCCAGCAGCCATCACATAATTCACAGAACCTTTCAATCCTAACGATTTCAAAGTGATATCACAAGAAGTAAACGAAAGTCGACTTCAGGCTTTATCTGTTTTTAAATGACAACTTTCTTTCAGATTAAAAACAATCTAAAGTTTAATACTTCTGCCTTTAGAAGAATGTGTTTTTCTGATGATCCCCAAAATCATCCCTTCATGAGATATTTTCTCCAGTACTGCATCAAAGAACCTGGAGGTGTGTGAGTGAACCCTTCCCTTCTTAATCTGATGCGTTGTCTCACCAGCCATTTTCCTGGCAGGGTGTTAACTACTTGATGAGAATTAGACACAGGACAAACAGGCTTTAAAATGAGGAGTGGCCAAAAGTAGAACTGACTGCTTTGCCAGCAAGGACAAACACCAAGTCCAGAAAATGCTGATGTTATGGTCCTGCCACCTGCCAGGTTCAAGGCAGTGAGTTAGAGGGAGTCCTGAGCCTGCAGAGTCCACACTACCCTGAATTTCTATACTCTCCTGCTTTTTTCTGGTGTCTCTGCCTTCTACAGTGAATCCACTAATGTCCCTACTGACAGATTCAGTCCCTTAACCAAGTATGTCCCACCCTCAGTCCCACCATCAAGCAAGACTTAGAATTCAGAATGTCAGTCCCTGAATCCATCACTCTGTCATCCCCCTATATTCATCTTCTACTGATACTATAACAAATTTCTGCAAACTCAGTGGCTTAAAAGAACACAAAGTTAATAGCTCCCAGGTTTATAGGTTCAAATTCTAGGTGGACTCGGGCATTTTTCAGTTCTGGGTCTCACAAGGCCAAATTCAAGGTGTTGTTCTGCCTTGGCACTTATCTGGAGGTTCCAGGAGAAAATCTACTTCCCAGCTTATTGATGTTGCTGGCAAAATTCCATTCCTCTCAGCTGCAGGACTATGATCTCCATTTCTGGGACCACTCAGCAACCTGAGGCCACCTGCATTCCTCCTCACTTTACCCCCGTGACCTTCAAGCCAGCAATGAAACATTGGAGTCCTTCTTGCCCTTTGCATCTCTCTGACTTCCCCATCTGCCCTGTACTCAGGCTCCATTCAGTCAAAGTTCTCTGCCTTAAGGACTCACGTGATCACATTGGTATCTTCTTTCCCCCATGATCCAGGATGAACTCCCTATCTTCATGTCCAATGATTATTAGTATTCTTAATCATATCTGCAAAATATATTTTGCCATATCATGAAACGCCTTCACAGGCTCAAGGAATTAAGGTGTGGACATAGTTAGAGAGCTGTCTACTGACCTCCCCAAGTTTCCTTAGTTATCTATAATGTGGCAGTAAGGAAGAGCCCTCTGCCCCCACCTGTGCCCTGCTGTGCTGGACAAAACCACAGAATTGACCTCCTGCCTGAATTCTCACTTGAATCCATTGTCCTGCCACCTGGCCACCCATTTGAGAAGCTGATTTTCTACCTGTCAGCTTCCTTTCCAGGGGATAGCCACAGGACAGGCTGTATGGTACAGTGAGTGCAGGGTGCTCCAGGAGCTGAGAGCCACACTCAAATCCAAGTCCAGGGAAACTGGCCCCCACCTGCCTTACCCCCAGGATCTAGCACCAAGAATTGTTAGGATCATCCCTCTACCTCCATTTTTCCCTCACTATGGCCACTGAAGTTTCTCTCTGCTGGATCTGGTGGCAGAAGAACAAGAACAATAAGAGGCTGCAAAGCTGCCAGTGGCTTATTTAAGCCATAAATCAGGACCAATTCATTTTTCAGCTGTAGATCCATTAACTATGTCCAATCAAGTCACATTCTGTACCTTGTAGATGCCAGCAATGTGTTCTCCCAAATCTTGCTCATTTAGAAACATCTCCCTAGGAAGAAATATGTTCTAGCTTTCTTTTCTCTAAGGCCAGAAACATAAACAGTACCAAGAATTTATATAATAAAGATTTAATATTTCCAAGACTCCTCATCATTTCAACCCCTACTCAAGGCATTTCCCTAGGGGAGGGAGTCTTACTTCCCAGCCAATCCACAAACATAAAATCCTGACACAAAGAATAGCTGCAAACTCTGTAATAGGGAAAAGAGACAGGAAGAGCAAAGAAATCTGCCCACAAATAACACACTCCTTGACACCATCCAATAGAGGACTACATAACTGATCTGTCTCCCCTACTGGGCCTTCCACCACCAAAAAGTCTTAAGTGTTGCCATACAGGTCACCCTAAAGTTAGACACATGCAGTGTGAGGTTAATTCTTACCCTGTTATTCTATGACCCTTCTGGTTTTGTAGCTTCATGTGTAAGTATCAAGTTCATTCATAAATCACAGTCCACAACCCAAGTTTGTGAAGCATCATGTTTCTTTATATAAATTTCTGATCAAATGCTGGTAATGCCAGGCTGGTAAGCAGTTTCACCTCTATCATTTTCAGTTTCCAATGGTTCCCTGAAGCTAGAGAAAGGGTAAGAAGGTGTAGTGTACACCCACCATGGGTCAAGGGATGGCCCTCTACACAAGCAGTGGTTTGCTTATTCCAAATTCCCTGGTTTCCCTGCTGCTGCAATCTCACATGGGTCCCATCTGCTTAATGAGCCATTGTTGCTTCTCCCCCATGGGGGGCGGGGCGGGGGGAATAGGGGGAGGGTCCTTCAACATCTCCAGGTGTCCAGGAAGCCATAACCAAGACCTCCCTCCTCCAAGCCCCTCAGACCCCTGCCCTGCTCTTCTCACCTAAACACTTTCCAGTCCATGGTGTAGGTGGCTCAGGTAGATAGTGGGAGGCTCCTTCACGCTGCTCCTTCCTGCCTCTCCAGGGATATCAGATCTTTCATCAGAGCCTTCAGGGATCTACAGCCCTATCTCCTGGTGAGAGACCAGGCAGCCCCAAGCCTTCTCTGGGACAACAAATAGATCAGTATCACAAGATACTATGTAGCCCATAGCACTAAACATACAGAGGCTCTCACCCCAAACATCGCTCATGCTCAAATTCAACAGACAATCCTGATGTCTAGACAGGTCCGTGCCATTTCAGTGATGCAGGTCTTCCCTAGTGTTCTGAGCTGGAAGGAAGGCTAAGCTTCTCCACCACAGCCTTCCCTCTGGATGATCCAGGGGACTGCTCTTTCCCTGTGGAGATGGGATAGCACCTCTTTCTTTGTGGAAACAGTGCACAGTTATTTTATCATTGCACAAGAATTTAACAGCAGCACTATTTAGGAATGTGCCATGGGTGGTTTTCAGCAAGTCACTGCAACGTTTCATTACCACCCTTCTTGGACAGTGTGAGTTACTCCTTTTTTTCTTTATGTTGCCTTCTGTAGTTGGAAAATGAAGACCACCCAAATGAGAAAGCAAAGGCTACTAATTCACATAGCTTGCTACAGCACGGGACTCAGCCACCATCACTTGCCTTCGGCAGAGACTCAAAAGCAGGCAGAAGAGGGGGAGAGCTACACAGTGAGAAGAAAGGCATGGCTCCAGGGATTATCTATTTATATCCATGGCCACAGGACCCTTAAGAATAGGAACCAAGTCTTTGTAGTCATATTTCCAAAGTGCAATATCTATCCAATACATTCTCATCACCCCAGAAGGAAACTCATACCCATTAAGTAGTTACTCCCCCACCCCTAGAACCACTAATCTATTTTCGATTTCTGTGTATTTGCCTGAGAATCATGTAACATGTGACCAGTTTCTTTCATTTTCTGTAATGCTTTCAGGGTTCATCCATTACAGCAATGCTTTGCAGCATTGTACAGCTAAATGATAGTCCATATGGCTATCCCCCATTTTATCTACTCTAATTCATCAGCTGATGGATATTTGGGTTGTTTCCATATTTTGGTTATGGAACAGTGTTGCTACAAACATGAGAATGCAAGTTTTTATGTGGACATGTTTTCGGCTCCACTGGGAATTGCAGGGTTACAGTAGTAATTCCATGTTTAATTTTTTGAAGAATCTGTAATGCACACTGAAGCATGCAGGTAGACTGGGCTGTTCTCCCTCCAGGACTGCTTCGCTCCTCTCCATAGCCTGCCTCCACCTCTGTGATCCACAGTGTGCTTTTTCAGAATGATCTGCTTCAGATATCTGCAGCCCAAACTAGCCTGCAAGTCTCTTCTACCTTCCAGACTCCTCTGGGTGTCCCATGCTTAGTGGTCAGTGCACGGCCAGTACTAAAAATGACAATGGGTCTACATTCATGAATGACGAAACTAAGGCTCCATTCCTTTAGAGGTTTAGTTCTTGTTTAATGAGTACAAGATTTTTCCTTGGGATACCTATAGGGAACTGCTGATATAGAACTGCTCATCATCAAACACAAGACCCGTGTAAATTTGGAAAGCAACAAACCCCAGAATCACTAACAACCATGGCAATCTCCACTCTGCATGGTACATTTAACTTGTGTTCAAATTAAAAGTGAAAGTCTCTGAGTACTTCTCTGTTCGAGTACAAAGGCTCATTATCTCACACAAAATACAACCTCAGATAACACTAACAAATAAAGCTAAGTATTGTGCCTGTAGAAAAAATTATCTAAGTGATACATGGGTTATATTGTATCCTTTTTGTTGGGAATTTCAGGACCTGAAAATTCTCCCATTCTGCTTCTACAGAATGATTAGCATATCTTAGGATCATGAAGGGCAGAGGGAATTGTTAAAATGTACAATAAGCTCAGCTCTACCCTTTAACACCTCCATCCTCCTGCCTCACAGCTTTGCTGGCTGAAGGTGTCATCTAAATGCAATGCCATGTCTCCCAAGAACCTGCAGAAAGGGACTTAGCACGGCTCTGTGAGACTCAGTGTCATCGCAAGGAAGAGATCTCTTTTCCCCCAGTAAATTCCCCCTTGATGTTGAAGGGCTGAGGCTGAACATGATCAAACACCAATTAAGCCAGGATGATCTAAGAATTATGCACGATGATGACTTGTGAAGGCTGATCTGTTCCTGAAAGATAAAGCAAGACTAATGCAAGGGGAAGAAATAGGAATTCAGGGTGCAAGAGAGCCAGCCCTTCTTCCTGGGTTTCCAATTTCTGCAAAGGGTACCCGCATGTCCTCACACACGGAGACTTAGGACATGGTGTCAGTGTCTGCAAGCTCTCTCCTGTGCCATTGGCTAGTTTCCCCTTGTGCCAAGACAGCCTCCCAAATGTGCTTCCAAATGTGTCCCTGCCCCCTCTCTCCTGCTGCCACCTCCTACAAACCTATTTTAAGCTTTTGGTACTCGAGATTATTAAAATAGCCTTCTAGGCAGCTTATTGCCTCCATCTTCCTCACCCTCTAATTCATGAATCAATTCTCTTACACCCAGGCTAGTAGTTCAGAAACTACAGAAAGAAAGAGAGAGAGAGAGAAGCAGAGAGGAAGTCTTATTCTCCCTAAGGAACAGGGTGCAAATGCCCTGCCTGCCAGGTGCTCAAAGCCAGCCATGCCATGGCCCGCTTACCTTTCTTCACTGCAGTTCAAAGAAGTTATTTCGGATCCCCTTACATCTTTCTGTCATGTTAGGTGGATCCTCAGAGGCCCTGAGCTAGGTTTCACATGCAGTTGACTGACTAGGGAAGCTGCACATGGGAAGGGAAAAGTAGGGAAAGGTGGGATTTCAGGCACAGACCTGGGAGGGAACAGCAGGGAGCAGCACTGGAGAGGGGCACTGAGCCCTCAAGCCATGAGACCTCTGAGGCTTGTCCTGACTGTGGGCCAGGGAGCTGGGCCTTTAGTCTTGCTACATGAACACTGGCAAGGCTGGCTGGGTGAGACAGAGAAGATGAGCTGTGACCCCCAGAAGTCCCAGGTCTCTGCATGAGAAGGCAAAGTGGTCCCAATAGTGGCAGGGAGTCCTCAACCAGCCAGAGGTATGAGTTGTCAGAAGCAAAACCCCAGAGTCTGTGCAGAGTGGTGGCAGGTGGGGAAAGGGTGGAAGAAGAAGAAAAAGAGGCCCTGAAGGGTTTGGTGTTGCAGGACAGTGTCCACCAAACTCAGTCCCTAACTGGTGTCTTGCTCATGTCCCTAGGAAAAACCAGCCCCATCTCTCCACTTACCCAAATTCTGCATATCCTTCCCAACCCAGCTTAGAAGCTTCAACAAGCCTTTCCTAACCACCACAGGCGTGCACATGCACCGCCCCCGTCACACACACACACACACACACACACACACACACACACACACACACACACACACACACCCCAGATTGGAGGAGGCCAGGCACAGCAGGCCCAGAGTGCTACAGTCCTCGTCCCAGTGAACATCTGAGGAAGGAGCACGGGCAGGCCCCGCAGGGCAAAGGGCACCACCACCTCGAGTGTGGTGGGGGAGGCAACACCTGGAGGTCCAGGTGACTGAATGAACAGGATCTATGCTTCTAGTAGGTGGCATTGAGTTTAGGGAATTTCCAGTCAGTCTTCCCAAAAGCACGTGGCTGAATGAGGCAGAAATAAAATCAGAAAGAGACATCAAAGACAGAAGTAAAATTCTATGAATTAGGACCAACAGATGAAGGTACAAGAGGGATAAGTTGGAAGGTGGGAAGTGAAGTGACCGGGATTGATCAAGGACCAGGCCTGGGATCAGGTTGGCCAGGCTTGTGGTCAAATACTAACCTCTACCCACATGCAGGAGGAAGAAGTTGCTTACACTCACACAGAGCCTCTCAGGGCTGAAAGACATGGCTTTTGAGGTTCTTGAGATGAAATGCTAGAAGACAGAATAGTACCTACATGCTCAACACTACATTTCTCTACAGTAGAAGTCATCAAACAAAATACTCAAATTCTCAGCCTCCTCCACAACCACAGGTGGTCATATGCCACAAGCCTGGCCACTGAAAAATAGGTAAAAGTCCTCCTTTGTTCTGCCTGGAATGTCGATGTTGGTAGCTGGTAAAAAAAAGCAGCTATCTTATGACCAGAAGATGAAAGCCACAAGCTCAAGGGTAAACAAGGAAGGGAGAAGGAGCTTGATCTCTTGATATAATCTTTGTAACAAATGTAATAATAGCTGCTATAACAGGCAAAATCTGAAATCTCACACACAATGTTTTTTTTTCATGTGGAGTTCAGGTGGTGACAGATGGAAGGGACCATGCTGCTCCCTGGGGATTACATTCTTTAGAGGACCCAGGCTAATAGACAAGGTCCTACAATCCTTAATGTCTGGTTTCTCAGATCACCCTGGGTGTGGCCATCATGCAGCAGAGCGAGAAAAAGGATAGACTATTTCCACAGCAATGTTTTATGAACCAGAACTAAAAATAGTACATATCACTTCCATCCCCTTTCCTTTGGCCAGAGTTCAGTCCTGTGGCCACACTAACTACAAAGAAGACTGGAAATGGAGTCCAGCCCAGGAAGAAAAAGAAAAATCTGCCATAACATACTTATAAAGCCCACCAGCCCTGAAATGTTTGCCTCTCACTTTCTGGTTCTAGAAGCCTTACTTAAGTTACTGGTTTTTGAATGAATAATACTGAAGTGCATTATGTCTATGTATGAAGATAGCATAATAAGCTCACTAAAGACTGTTAAAATGGAGGAAGAAAGAACAATGGGGAATTAATCTAAAGAAAGTACAATATATGCATAAAATGGAAATGCCACAGTGAAACATCTTTTGTACAATTAATATACACCAATGAGAAAAAGAAAAAAGATTGTTTGTTGGATATCCTTGATATTCCCAGCCAAGGACAATCCTATCTGAAACCCAGGATAATAGATATTGCAGGGTATTCAAATATTTATATGTACAAGATTAATGCTTTTAACATGCTCTCAACTAATACCATATAGCTAATATTTTATTTAAAATATCTATTTGCAATAAAGAAATGGGCAAGTGAACTAAACAGAACTTTCTCAAAAGAAGAAATTCAAATGGCCAGAAAACACATGAAAAAATGCTCACCATCTCTAGCAATAAAGGAAATGCAAATTAAAACCACGCTAAGATTCCACCTCACCCCTGTTAGAATAGCCATCATCAGCAACACCACCAACAACAGGTGTTGGCGAGGATGCGGGGAAAAAGGAACCCTCTTACACTGTTGGTGGGAACGTAAACTAGTACAACCACTCTGGAAAAAAATTTGGAGGCTACTTAAAAAGCTGGACATCGATCTACCATTTGATCCAGCAATACCACTCTTGGGGATATACCCAAAAGACTGTTACTCCAGAGGCACCTGCACATCCATGTTTATTGCGGCACTATTCACAATAGCCAAGTTATGGAAACAGCCAAGATGCCCCAGCACTGACGAATGGATTAAGAAAATGTGGTATCTATACACAATGGAATTCTATGCAGCCATGAAGAAGAACGAAATGTGATCATTCGCTGGTAAATGGATGGAATTGGAGAACATCATTCTGAGTGAGGTTAGCCTGGCCCAAAAGACCAAAAATCGTATGTTCTCCCTCATATGTGGACATTAGATCACGGGTAAACACAACAAGGGGATTGGACTATGAGCACATGATAAAAGCGAGAGCACACAAGGGAGGGGTGAGGATAGGTAAGACACCTAAAAAACTAGCTAGCATTTGTTGCCCTTAATGCAGAGAAACTAAAGCAGATACCTTAAAAGCAACTGAGGCCAATAGGAAAAGGGGAACAGGTACTAGAGAAAAGGTTAGATCAAAAAGAATTAACCTAGAAGGTAACACCCACACACAGGAAATCAATGTGAGTCAATGCCCTGTATAGCTATCCTTATCTCAACCAGCAAAACCCTTGTTCCTTCCTATTATTGCTTATACTCTCTCTACAACAAAATTAGAAATAAGGGCAAAATAGTTTCTGCTGGGTATTGGGGGGGAGAGGGAGGGGGCGGAGTGGGTGGTAAGGGAAGGGGTGGGGGCAGGGGGGAGAAATGAACCAAGCCTTGTATGCACATATGAATAAGAAAAGAAAAAGGAAAAAAAATAAAATAAAATATCGGTTTGTAGTGCTACAGAGGTGTGATATAGTAATGAGACCCAAGGTTAAATCTGTAGGTCATCTTTCTCTTTCTCTTTTCAATGATTTCTGTTGCTGTATATTTAACTTTGACTATATGTATAACTTTGATTAAACTTTGAAGATTAAAATTTTGACTCTCCATGGAGATGAGTTTAGGGCCAAAATGCTCTGTCTGCCCCAGCCGGGCTGGGTTGGGGGGAGAGGAAGAGAATAGGATTGATGGACAGTAGCCCTGCCACTGGATTAATAGACTCTTAAGAATAGAATTTCCATAATTCATCTTTATGCCTGCAATACTAAAATTTTAAAAGGGATGGACAGATGAGGTTATCAGAATTATTGCTGCAATGACAAATATTAGTAGACACACTTCTCTACACAAAAGATAGTATGTGCCCAGAAAATAACAGTGAGGATAGATGTAAAAATTAAGACTGTGCGCACAGTAACTTAAGCACTGAAATAAGATTTAATGTTGCTTCATGAGATCATGATTCAGGATCCCCTACACAAGCGTCAGCATAGGAAAGGATCTTGGTCCAGGCCCCCTTATTGGAATAGAAGAGGAAGGCAGGAGCAAAAGGTTAGATTTCTGGCCCAAGTTGTAAGTGATGGAGCCAAGATCAGAACCCAAGCTTCCTGACTCCCACACTGGTGCTAACATGCACCATACCAAAGTTGACAAAAAGAACTGTAACAAGAGTTAAACACAGCCAGGTGCCATGGCTTACACCTGTAATCTTAGCTATCCAAGAGGCAGAGATAGAGAGGATCACAGTTTGAGACCAACCCAGGCAGAAAAGTTTATGAGACCCTACCTCAACCAATATTAAGGTGGTGTGGTGGTGCTCTCCTGTCATTCTGGCAACACAAGAAGCATAAATAAATGGTCATCCAGGCCAGCCTAGGCATAAAAAGTGAGACCTTATTTGAAAATAGCTAAAGCAGAAAGGGCTAGGGGTGTAGCTCAAGTAAGAAAGTGCCTCCCTAGCAAGTGCAAGGTTCTGAGTTCAAATCTCCCCCCCAAAAAAAGAGTTAAACACAGCATTATCAAACAATCCAACAATGCCACTCTTCCTTATATATACTCAAAATAATTGAAAACAAGGATTCAAATAGACATTTTCATACCCAGGTTCATAGAAGTATTATTCACATAGCCAAAAGGTAAAAACCACCCAAATGTCTATCAAGTGATGAACAAATAAGCAAAATATGGCATAGACACACCATGGAATGTTATTCAGCCTTCAAAAGTAGTGAAGTTGTGATAAATGTTACAATATAGATGATCCTTGAAAACTTCATGTTAAGTGAAAGAAACCAGACACAGAAGGACAATGTATCATTCTACTTATATGAAATAGTCAGAATAGACAAATTCATAGGACCGAAGATGGAATGGAAGTTTCCAGATGCTGAGGGGAGGGTAATGGGCAGATAGTGTTTAACGGGTATGTAGTTTACATTTAGGATGATGCAAAGACTCAGGAAAGGGATGGTGGCGATGGTTGCACAGGTGGAGGAATTTAATGCTACTGAATCATTCACTTAAAATGGTTAACATGAGCCAGGTGCAGTGGCACATACTTGTACTCCAGCCCTTGTGAGGCTGAGGCAGGTGAATCACAAGTTTGAGGCCAGCCAGGGCGACTTGGCAAGAACCTGTCTCAAAATTATATATATATATATATTTTTAAGGCAGTTGGGAGGGGTTGGTGATGTAGCTCTATGGTAGAGCCCTTGCCTAGCATGCATGAGGCCTTGGGTTCAATCCCCAGTACTGTAAATAAACAAACAAATGGTTAAAATAGTAAGTTTTATCACAAAAGAAGAAATACAACAAGAACTATAAAAAAAAAAACCTTCTAATAAATTAAGTAAGGGATGATGCTCATAATACCAGCTACTTAAGAAGCAGAGATCTGGAGGATCATGGTTCTGAAGGCCAGCCTGGGCAAAAAGTTAGTGAGATCCCATCTCAGTCAATAAGCAGGTATCATCCCAGCTATGTCGGAGGCTTGAAGTAGGAGGATTAGAGTCTGAGGTTGGACCTGGGCAAAAATCACAAGACCCCACCTGAAAAATAACAAAAGCAAAAAAGACATGGGGTGCGGCTCAAGGGATAGAGCACTTGCCACCTGGCAAGGGCAAGGCCCTGAGTTCAATCCCCACTACCACCACCAACAACAAAATGGAATAAGGGCTCTGCCTAAGGATTTGATCTCGCCCAAATTTAACAGTCTCAAATTCAAAGCTTTAGTCTGACCTTTGTTCTGAAGGTGGAGGTTCCCCTTAGCCAACACCTTAAAGAGGAACTTAAGCTCAAAAATCTGCCTGCCTACTGGTTGGTGTTCAGTAAGCATGTTGCTTTTGTTTTTTGGGTTTTTTTTTAATTTTTCAATCCAATGGAAGGCCCAGAGCCCAGTCTGAGATGAGGATGGACAGCTAAATTGCCTTTTGCAAGTCTGTAACATACTTTCTTTCTAATTTTTTTTCCCTTGGCAGTACTAGTGTTTGAACTCAATGCCCCACACTTGCTAAGCAGGTACTGTACCACTTCAGCCACTCTACCAGCCCTGTTTTGTGTTGGATACTTTCAAGATAGGGTCTCACAAACTATTTGCCCTGGCTGGTTTCAAACCTTGATCGTCCTGATCTCTGCCTCCTGAGATTATAGGTGTGAGCCACCAGCACCTGGCACATATCTTCCTTTTTTTTTTTTTTTATTTCAAGTCTTGCCTTGGCAATTTGAGAAGGAAAAATGATTAAAGATAGATGTTAGAATGGGAGGGAGGGGAAGAAAGTACAGGGCATAATTTCAAAGACAGGAAGAGGAGAGACAAAGGGACAGAGAGAGACAGAGAGGAAACACAATGGGAACTGAGGTTAGGAAGAATGTTGGAAAATGAGGGTTTCTCTGCACTGAGATTGTCCAAAGAACTTCAAGTTAGAGGTGTCTGGAATGTAGAGCTAGGGACAACACAGGATCATAAACCCAAGGACATTCCCAGAAGTCAGTGTGAGGCTGCTATATAGCCAGCTTTATGTGCAGAGGGCACACATGCCATGTGACTTTCGTATTAGAGGGAAAATTGGGTCCAAGAGACTGTAAGACCTGCAGACATCCAAAAACATCAAAAAAAGTACACACACACATCCAGCCCTCCCTGTTTGCAGCTTCTGCCTCCAGGGATTTCACCAACTGGACTGAAAATATTTGGGGGAAAAATGCATCTATAATGAATATTACAGACCTTTTCCTTTTCATTATTCCCTAAACAATCCAGTATAATAACTATTTAATATCATTTACATTGCATTAAGTATTATAAGCAATCTAGAGATGATTTACGGTATACAAGCAGGTGAGCATAGGTTATGTGCAAAGGCGATGCCATTTTATATAACAGACTTGAGCACTCCCAGATTTTGGTATCTGTGGACAGTAGGGCCACTAACCAATCCCCCAAGATACTGAGGGGATGCCTGTGATTGTGTGTGTGTGTGTGTGGTGTGTGTGTGCACTACCTTACTGGTTTTAGAAAAAAGCAGTTATGCTCTTTGATTTTTCTTCTAAAGAACTACGTAGTTCATACAGTTCTCTTATTTGACACATACTCATGGGCTTTCCTGCATTCACACTAGCATAACTTCTAATCACAACCATTTAATGCTCTGGCAATGGTCCATCCCTACTGATTGCCACATCCACAAAATGGCAAGTAGTGTGCACAGTTCGCTTGCAGCAGCCTGTTCTCTTACTCAAAAATCATGTCAGCATATTTTTGAAAAGATCGGGTTTTATAAAGTCAATTATCTCCAACTGCTAGTGACACAACTTCACAATTTAGTGCTCCTGCAAATTACCTGAGAGGTAATTCTGAAAATACAGTTTCCTGAGCTGCAACCCTGAGAGATTCCTATTGATCAGGTCTCACATTTCAGGGATCTACGTCTTCAAATTTCTAGGAGGCAGGAAGATCTTGGACTCTAGCCCACAACTGAGAAAACATATACGAGAGACACTATATTTTACTGTAGTTTCCAGACATAGTAGCTAGGAACATCCTATGGACGGAAGGGGTGAAGATAGGAAGAAGGAAATGGAGTCATATTAGAAAACCAGCTGATTTAGGCAAACTCAGCTGTTGTGGACTGAATTATGTCCCCCTAAGATTCATATATGGAGGCCCTAACTCAGAATATGACTGAATTTGGAGACAGAGTCTTCAAAGAGGTGATTAGCTTAAAATGAGGCCACTGAGGTGGCCCGTAACCCAGTCTCCTCATAAGAAAGGGAAATTTGGGTACAAAAAGAAAAGAGAGAAAAGGCCACATGAAGATACAATGAGAAGGCTGCTAGCTACAAGCCAAAGAGAGGGCCCAGAAGAAACAAAACTTGCTGACAACTCGGTCCCAGTCTCCCAGCACTGTAAAAAAAAAAAACAGTTCTGTTCTTTCAGACCCCAGGCAGACGTATTTTGCCATAGCAGCCCTAGCAGACAAACAAGATGGGAACAACTCTTCTTGCCTGCCTCAGTTGACTCAGTCTGCAGACGGTGGTTTGAAATGTATCACTACATTCTGCACTCTTCATTTTCCCACCTAGAATACCAGAAATCAGGGCTGAGACTTCCAGTCATGGTCATTTATGGATAAATAGCAGGTTTGTGGGAGAGACAAATGAGAAAGATCATCAGTTTTGTCAATTAAGATCTGATCGTAATCCCTCACTGGTGTAAAAGGGCCCCAGAATTTTTCAGTACTTTGATATCAGAAGCTGGCTCAGCTTGACAAAGTAGCCACATCAGCAGCTCCATGCAGCAGCATTTATGATTGATTTCTCTGGTACCCCTCATGTATTCCATACCATTCCAAACTGTTTCTTATGTCCAGTAAGAAACCCCATTGTAAGATGCAGCTGATGGATTTATTAAAAGTTTTATTACCAAAGTTAAGAGCTATAATCTTTTTCTACTTATTTAGAAATATACTGCTGCACTTTAGCCAAATCTGACAACATTCTGGCAGGTATTATGACAGTAGTTGAAAGATCTTCGCTTAATTAGATTAATTTCCTGCTATAATTGTCTGGAGAATTGTTCCATCCTTATCTCACTTCTCAGCTCTTTCCCTCCAGTGTGTTTACTGCCCGTGGGCAGTGCATCCAAGATTTCAGGACGCAGAGAGAGTGGGGGAGGAAAGCAATTGCTGAGATATTTATCACTCTGAAGACATTTCCTATGCTCCTTTCCCTTTTTGTATGCCTCTGGAATCCTGTGACCTCCCTTCGGGGAAGCAGTGCCAGCACTGGCGGAGAAATGGAAGTTCAGGGGAGGCTGGTGTGGGTTGGAGGTGAAAGGAAGGTGGATGGTACAGAGAGAAGGGGGAGAAGTTAAAGAAAGGAAAGTAAAACAGGAATAGAAAAAGGTGAAAAGGAGAGGGAAGAGGAAGGAAGGAGAGTGAGGGGAAGGGAAGGGAGGGGAAGGAAGGCAAGGGAAGGGAAGGGAGGGAGGGGAGGGGAAGGGAGGGGAGGGGAGGGAAAGGAAGGGGAGGGGAGGAAAGTGTTGAGTTGTGTCTCCCCTGCAAAACACACTGAAATCCACATCTCCAGCACCTGTAAAAGTAAGCTTATTTGAAAATGGGGACTTTGTAGATATACTTGTGCTAAGATGAAGTCATTACAGTGAGCCTTAACCCAATATGATCAGTGTCATTATTTAAAGAGGAAAAGCTGGACACAGACATACACAGAGGGAAGCTCTTATAAAGAGGGAAACAAGAAATTAGAGTGAGCTGCCACAAGCCAAGGAATGCCAGGGGCCACCAGAAGCTACAGCAGAAGAGGAAGGAGCCCTACAGAGGCTTCAGATGGTGAGCGGCCTCTGCCAACATCTTGATTTTAGACCTTCACTTTGTGGTGCTTTGTTATGGCAGCTCTAGCAAACGAATCCAAAGAGATTAAGAACAGAAGGAATTTTCCTTCCAGCAGGATGCTTCTACCTGTCTGACCCAGGGGAAGCATGAGGGGAATATGTTTTGAGTTCATAAACTAGAATGACAAACACTGTCATGTCTGTAGGGCTCCAAGAAAAAAAGCAGGAGAGGAAATTGTGAGCCAGTACCATACTTCTTTTACTTCTAGCCAGCTCAGTGCCTTGCAGAAAACAGGTGCTTCGCCAACGTGCAGATGAACAGGTTGATTCACGTCCATAGTTATCTAACAGTTACAGACTTGGGGTGCACAGTTCTGCAGGGAGGTAATTTGGTTTGGGGACTTGGAGCAGCTCTTGGTCTGAAACCAAAACCCAGGCATCTCATCAATGACACTGTCATTGCACTGTGTTGTACAAAGGAATGAGGGAGAAGAGAAGAGTGAGATAGAAAGGGAGAGAGTGGGAGAAGGAGAAAAAGAGAAGGGGAGAAGAAGGAAAAGGAGAGACAGGGAAGGAGAGGAGTCTTCTGCCATGAATGTAGGACTGGTGAGTGCAGCTCACACAAAGTTCCTGGGTAGAGAAAGTTCACTACCACAATTCTCTTTAGTGAGAGAATGGACTTTATAAGGAAGGATACCTTGATAAGTTTGTGCCCTCTGGAAACCTGGGTCAACAAGCATAAAGTTATAAGGATAAGGAAAGGTATTTTTGATGAGGTCAGAGGGGGAAAGTGGTTATTTTCACTATAATTTCTGAGTCTTTCTTTTTTGCTATCAGCTTTATTGAGGTATATTTATATGCAAAAGAGCATCAGTTTTACATGCAAAATTCTGAGTTTGGCATGTATGTTTGTGTGTGTTCTATGAATTTGGCATATATTTCTATAACAACAACAATTAAAATTTAGTGTGATCCCTTTATCCCCTAAAATTTCAAGAGTTGACTCCTGAAAAGAAGACAAGAGATAGTATGGCAATAGGGAGGAGCTCACGAGATGGGAGAGGATTGGTGAGGAGCCAGCAAAAGAGGAAGATGTGGGTTGAGATGCAGGAGAAGCCCAGTGGTTAAAGTACTTCAGTTATGTATGTCCATTACAGTCACAATAGTTCTGGACTTGCCTGAGTGTTTCTTTTAAACTTTTTTTTCTTTCTTTTTTTTTTTTTTTTGTGATACTGGGGTTTGAACTCAAGGGCCTCACACTTGCTAAGCAGGCACTCCTACCACTCCACCAGAGCCTGGGTGTTTCTTTTTTCTTATGTGATGTGAGCTGGGTCT
The DNA here is from genome assembly GCF_047511655.1 of Castor canadensis. Lineage (NCBI taxonomy): Eukaryota > Metazoa > Chordata > Mammalia > Rodentia > Castoridae > Castor > Castor canadensis. Next base: position 10,920,776 of record NC_133395.1, read on the forward strand.
GAAGATATCAATGAACTCATCTGAAATCTCCTTAGCCAAACCCACAAGGCTATTAGATTTCTGTCCCGGGAGCTGAAAACATCTGGCACTCTCCTCCCACACCTGGCGGTGGAGGCTGGCAGCTTCACGTGGGTAAGTGGGTACGTGTCATCTAGAGTTTCTTAGTCTTGGTGTCCAGGTTTTAAGGGGGAGCATTTCAATGACAAGCATTCTAACAGAGAGGATGTGGGAGCTGCCAGTCCTGAAAGAAACCAACAGTGATTAATTTCCATTGCAAGCCATTAAGTAAGTAGTCACCTAGCCACCCAGATTCAAGGGAAGGGAAATACCTCCTTCTTCTAAAGAGTAGCATGAAAGAATTTTTGTCTTTTTAAATTGACCCCAGGCAGGTGGATGGAACTTTAAAAAACAGAAGTCTTCTGGGTTTATTAAAATCACTTGCTTTTGTTTCAATAAAAACCTATCTCCAGTCTTGTTCAGAAGCATACATTGCTTATCAAAGCTCTGTGTGGGTGAACTTTTTAAAATTCCAAATGAATATTGACTTTTACCTATGAGTTAATGTGGGATAAAATAGAAATAACAAGAGGAGACACAAAAAAGAGAAGATTATGTGAACATGTGTCCCCAACATTTCAACAGATGTCAATATATTCTCTAACATTAATAAATAAATACAGATATAACAGTGATCTTAAGTTGAAGAAAGTCATCATGAATAATAAAAATGAAAATATTTAAAATAGGGGATATTAGGGCTAAGAACTGGATACTGGGGTACTACAGAAGACATGTGAATTTAAATTTTTAATATTTTATTTGAAATATTTATGAAAGCAAAATTGAATTATTCTTGTTTTTCAGACTAGTAAATATTAAATATCATAACAATTTGGGCATAATATTGAGAAATGGGTTTTTATGAATTGTTGAAGTAAATATAAATGGGTACAGCCATTCTAGAAACGTTTTGCAAAATGTTTAATTATCTTACTCAGCAATCCCACTTCAAGGAATTTGCCTTAGGGTGATAATCACAAAATTGGAAAATGTAGGCAAAAATATGTTCAATATTGTTTACAATGGTGAAAAATCAGAAGCAACTTAAACGGCCCTTAATAGCAAACTTTAATTAAAGTCAATAACAGTATGGACAATGTGGTAATCTCCAACTATCAAAAGTGATTTCTAGATCTAGATTTATCAAAATGAAAGTATGTCCATGACAGATTACTAAGTAATGATGTTGGTTATAGAATAAATATGTATATAAAATTGTATACATACACTTAACATGTATCTATATTCACCAATGGTCATCAGTGAAAGGTAGAATTCCTGGTGATTTCTCTCTGTAAAGGCTTGGTCCCTAACTTATGGCACTATTGGGAAGTGGTGGAACCATTAAGAGGTGGGGCATAATGGGAGGTCTTCCAGCCATTGGGAGGGATGTCCACGAAGGGGACTATGGGATCCTAGTCTTTTCTCTTTCTTTCACTTGCTGATCATGAGGTCAGATCTCGCCAAGATGTGCTGTCCTGCCCTATCCACCAGAGGCCTAAAAGTAATGATCTCTGTAACCATGGATTGGAACCTCTGAAACCATGAGCCAAAGTAAACTTTTTCTCCTTATAAGTTGATCATCTCAGATATTTTGTTGCAATGGAAAGCTGACTAAACAGGAAAACTAATTTTGAAGGTATCTACCAAAACAGCAACAAAACAGCATTGGCAATAACTTGAGATTAAACCTGGGACTTTCCTATATCAACTACTCAGGAAGGATAACAGTATCTCTGCATTTTATAAACCAAATACCATAAGGAATAATACACACTACCCCGGCAAATGTCAAATAACAGAATTTGTGGGTGATGCCACAAATCCTCATACCTCATCACAGAGGAATAATGATCTTCTGAATGAAATTGTTACAACCAATGTTCTTAAATGTTTTTCAAGATATAAGAATTGTATAATTCTAGGTAGAAAGTCAGAGTCTTCATAACAAGAAGAGAAAAAGGAAGGTTCACATTCCTTCAGATGGTTTGCAGCAAGAGAAAGTCAGGAAAAAAGTGCCCCTGAATGGCTTCTAACTGCTTAGGCCATTTTTATCAGCCTGAAAGACACTCAGGGTCATAGTGCTTGTTTTTATTTTTCTAATTTTCTTGCAGACCCCCTACTGTTCTATTTATCAGAAACTTTATTATATCCTTCCTGAAATCTTTTTATCTGTCTACTTAGTGCCAAGAGCTTGGAGTTCAATTGTTTAGCCCTAAAGCAGCAGACAAAAGAAAACCTGAGCTGTGCAGATTGACCCCAGCACCATCTACCTGGGCCTCCATGTCCATTGGAATCCCAGCTGACAGTTATGGTCTCCTTATCTCAGACACAGTCATTCCCATAGCAAGACCTTGAGGTTATGACATCTTTATTTCAGCCATACATAGGCTCAGCCATTTTTCCTAGCATGACACTCTGCCAGAACAGCTGGATTTGGGAAGGTGACAAATGGTTAAGGCTATGCTAAGCCAAGTTCCTCCATAACCAACAGACAGAAAGATCTATAAATAGATACAAACACAGAGACAAAGATACATAGACAGATACATACATACATTCTCAGACAAATATAGATACACAGATACATAGATAAACACATAGATACATAAATAGATGCATAGATTCATATGTAGGCAGACATGTAAATAGATAGACATACAGATGAGTTCCCATCTGAGGCTTAGGTGATCTTTAACTTCAGTAGAATTCAGCTGGGTTAAGGCTACCTTACTGCATCAAAAAGAGCCTGATAACACTATTTCAGTAGTGAAATGGTAGGAGTTGAGTCTCAGTCCCTTTCCACTCAAAGTTACCCAACTCCTAATTCAGAACTCATCTCTGATAACCAGGCTTTTTGAAGCTTCCATTAAATTGACATGAAATATTTCCTAGGGTAATGGATTCCTACTTAAATAACACTTGCATTAAGAAGAGCTGTTGAAATGACTCCCTTTCACCCTCAGACTCCCCACCCCCTGCCAAATCCACTCCAGAGATATTTGTTGCAGAGACCAACCTAGATAAGTGCTGGCAACTTCTCTGTTATAAAATTCTAAATTTTGCCTAACTGGACATCCTATTAAGAAGCTTTCATTTACACAGAAAAGGCAGGGGGAAGAGAAGTTGCCTGTGCAACTTAAAATTCTCTCCTCTATTCCTAATGTTTGCCAAGACTGACTCTCCTGAGTTTGCCTTAATAATTCCAATAATGTAACTCACGAAAATGATTTTTCTCAAAACACTGACTGAGCAACTAGACAACTGCTCTGGAAATTAAGCCACTGCATTGTTGCATTCAAGCATTCTTATCTGATCAATACTTTACATTTTTTATTAGAAACATATTTGATATCTTTCCTTTGCATATGTCATTAAATATAAAGCAAGACCCAGCTGGATGACTAATACTGAAGTCCGTGAAACACTAGTGGAAAGACCAGGACTGTGGCTGGGAAGAAAAACATTTAAAACTTAGAAATAAACACAAGAGTACGTGGCATGTTTCCTTTTCTGTCTTCTGGGTATGTTGAGTTGAATAGTGTCCCCTCCCAAAAAAGTTCACAGCCTTCTCAGAGCCTTTGAATGTGACCTTATTTAGAAGCAGAGGTTTTGTATATGTAATTAGATGAGGCCAAACTGGAGTAGAGTGGGCCATAAGTTTAATATGGCTAATTGGAGGGGGTGCTGTTTTCTCCCTCCCTCCCTTGTTAGAGAGAGCTTTCTCTCCGGTTCCCGGTTATTACTGAACCTAACTGGGCTAACTGGGGGCGACTGGAGATTCAGAAAAGACACAGGATAGACAGACAGAAAGTGGGGTCAGGTGTGTTGGGTGCTCTTTTCTCATTGCTTCTTTTCTCTATCTTTATTCTTTAAGGCCTTACTCTTTGTGGTTCTTTAAAACCTTGCTTCTAAAGTCTTCTTTAAAACCTTGCTTAACATCTCTTTCCTTAGACTCTCTCTGTCCCATGTTTTGTCTTAGCTGTTCCTTAGCTTAATTGCTCTTAAAGTTTTTTGCCCCAGGCTTGCACTTTCCCATCTCTCTTTAGCATTCTTAAAGCCTCGGTGCTCAGACTTGCAAAAAGAGGCACCTACAAACTACATATGCATAACTCTTAAAGTCTAGGTCCTTAGACTTGCACTGTAAAGTTCTTTCTTTGGCTTTTCTTTAGTTTAGAGTTTTTAAGGCCTACGTATAAGTTCTTTCATTACTTTAGCTTTTCTAAGGCCTATGTTAAAGTTCTCGGTGTAGACTCTCTATCAACCCCTCTTTAGCCATTCTTTTCCCTCCAGCAATTTCCCTTTAGCAATTCTTTTTCCTTCAGCAATTTTTTCCCCTTCCAAAAGCTTCCCACACCAAAAAGCCCAAAGCCAAAGCCCAAACCAGAAAAACCCAAGTCAAAGCCAAAGGCAAAAGCCCAAAGTAAAACCCAAAGGTAAAAAGCCCAAAAAAGCCTCAAGCTCTCCTTCAGCAGGCCTCTTATCCCCAGTGGAAAGGAGGGTGGAACAGCGGCTCTCGGGGAGGGGCATGACATTGTAACAGGAGAAACCTGCCATTTCTGCTTCTCTGAAGGTAAACAACTTAGGAGAAGCAGCAGTTCTACTTCCCTGTTTGTGGCCAGGGCTGTGCCTATCTCGGCCTACAGATGAAAGCAATTAAGCTGCATCTCAATTTGCTTATGTCCAGTTCTCATAGGCTTTTCATAATCTGCTCTCTACAGCTAGTATCTTTATTAGAAAAGGAGAGGCACAGAAACAGACCCATAGGGAAGAATACCATGTGATCACAGAAGCAGAGGTTACAGGGATGGATCAATTAGTCAAGCAACACCACAGGACGGGCAGCCACCAAAGTAGAGAAAGAAGCAGGAACTGGTTCTCCTCAGAGCCTCTAAGAGAATCCAACCCCCTGACAACACAGATTTTGGACTTCTAGTTACTTGAGAGAATAAATTCCTGGAGTTTTAAATCACCCAGTTCATGGCAATCTGATACAGGAATCCAGGCCACTTCAAGCCCAAATATTAAGCATTTTAGAAGACTATCACTGCTTTCTCTCTTTACTATTTTAGAT